>NW_011494690.1:5917039-5917837 GCF_000754665.1 Bison bison bison | reverse complement strand
GCCTGGAGTAAATTGAAATTTGGTCTCAATGCTAATGTTATTGAATACATTCAAGAATAAAAGACTGGCTTGATCTTGGTTATTGCTCCATGGAGATAAACTCCTCATCCATGGAAGATGAAATAACCCTTGAAGGGTTCATACCATTACTGTGAGTGCACAATAACAATACAACAAAAAATTAACAAAGTAGGGTCTATTATTGGAGAATGATTTCACATCAGCTTCAGAGCAGTTTACTCATTTCAGAAGTCAGTACAATAAAGAGCATTTTATTTCTCCAACACCACTGAGGAAATGTGTTTGTGTGTGTGTGTATGTGTGTGTGTCTGTGTGTGGTCACATAAGTATGTTTTCATGATAAACCAGTCATGTCCCTTTATCACAAATCAAGCTTCTAATTTCACTGATCTTGATCTAAAAAATTGTAGAATTTCATAGAATGAATATAAAAACAACAATTGGAGATTAGTAGGTTTTTAACAAACTGTTTATTCTTGTAAATGGAGAAGGAAATGGCAACCCAATCTAGTGTTCTTGCCTGGAGAATCCTGTGGACAAAGGGGCCGGGTGGGCTACAGTCTATGGGTTTGCAAAGAGTCAGACACGACTAAGCAACACACACACACACACACACACACACTCTTGTAAAACCTGCTCTGAACTCCTAAACTGGGGCATTCAGTGGGGGAGAAACTCAGCTAATAAATAGGGGCTTATATATACCATTCCAGTACTCTTGCCTGGAAAATCCCATGGAGCCTGGTAGGCTGCAGTCCATGGGGTCGCTAGGAGTCG
>NW_011494690.1:5912978-5916939 GCF_000754665.1 Bison bison bison | reverse complement strand
GAGTCGGACACGACTGAGCAACTTCACTTTGACTTTTCACTTTCATGCATTGGAGGAGAAAATGGCAACCCACTCCAGTGTTCTTGCCTGGAGAATCCCAGGGACGGCAGCCGTCTATGGGGTTGCACAGAGTCGGACACGACTGAAGCGACTTAGCAGCAGCAGCAGCAGCAGCCGTATATATACCAACCCTGTATTTTACATATTGTTGTTATATAGTTGCTAAGTTGTGTCTGACTGTTTTGCGACCCCAGGAACTGTAGCCTGCTAGGCTCCTCTGTCCGTGGAATTTCCCAGGCAAGGATACTGGAGTGGTTGCTGTTTTCTTCTCCAGGGATCAGGCTTGCATCTCCTACATTGGCAGATGGATTCTTTACCTACTGAGCCACCAGGGAAGCCCCACTTTACATATGTCATCATATAGCAGCTACTAAATAAATGTTCAGAAAACTAAGATCACGGCATCTGGTCCCATCACTTCATGGGAAATAGATGGGGAAACAGTGGAAACAGTGTCAGACTTTATTTTGGGGGACTCCAAAATCACTGCAGATGATGACTGAAGCCATGAAATTAAGATGCTTACTCCTTGGAAGGAAAGTTATGACCAACCTAGATAACATATTGAAAAGCAGAGATATTCCTTTGCCAACAAAGGTCCATCTAGTCAAGGCTATGATTTTCCAGTAGTCATGTATGGATGTGAGAGTTGGACTGTGAAGAAAGCTGAGCGCCGAAGAATTGATGCTTTTGAACTGTGGTGTTGGAAAAGACTCTTGAGAGTTCCTTGGACTGCAAGGAGATCCAACCAGTCCATTCTAAAGGAGACCAGTCCTAGGTGTTCATTGGAAGGACTGATGCTAAGGCTGAAACTCCAATACTTTGGCCACCTCATGCAAAGAGTTGACTCATTGGAAAAGACCCTGATGCTGGGAGGGATTAGGGACAGGAGGAGAAGGGGACGACAGAGGATGAGATGGCTGGATGGCATCACCGACTCGATGCACATGAGTTTCGGTGAACTCCAGGAGTTGGTGATGGACAGGGAGGCCTGGGGTGCTTTGATTCATGGGATTGCAAAGAGTCGGACACGACTGAGCGACTGAATTGACTGAACTGAAATAAATGTTGGAAAACAAATTTGGAAAACTGAATTGCAAACAGTAATGCTGAATATAGGGTCAAACATTTGTGTGTTTTGGGGATTTGATACTCGAGATATTCTGTTAGCAAGGGTTTATTTTCACATGGCCTCTAGCGATAGCAGCAAACCACAGACCATTCTGTCATTACCACCAGTCTCCACAGTCAGACCTGGCCCTTCTACTTAAATATAACTTTTGATGTTTGCTTTATTATATCACTTTCACAGAAATTTGGCGGATGGGAAAGGAGATGAAATTCATATTTCTAATGCAAAAATTGGTTTGCCTGTACTTGCATTTTTAGTAAAATACCTAAAATGATTGGACAACTAATATTTAATAGAACTGTAGCTGTTTTAGTTATTGCTGTTGAGCTTAGGGTAGCTGTTGCTGATTCAGACAGTTTGAACTTTAGTTTAAATATAAATTTTAAGAGAATGGGATCATGAGTGGCTTCTTTAGCTTATCAAACCATTCTGTTTATAATGTTTTCTGTCCCAAGTGAAGGTGGAACCTTATCACATATATGACTTAATGCTGTTTTGGTTATATGATAACATCCATCATCAAAACTCCTGAACTATTGTACATTTTCTAGAAAATCACCATCAGATTCCTGTGTTCCATGGATATATCGGTACACCTTGACCTCTCTCTTCACGTATCCTGCCCAAATGTCAAGCTGAGCAGCCTCTTATTCCTCACCAGTACCTGATGCTTTCTTGGTTCTACCTCTCTATATCTCCTCTTCCTTATAAAGAAAATGACCCCCACCCCCATTTCCATGTATTTATATCTTATCTCTCTTTAATGTTTTAACTCAAATTTCAAAATTCTTTGAGGAGCTTCCTGATTCATACATTGGACATGATCACTCTCTCATCTATAAAATATCTCATATATTAAATATCAGTTTGATCTCATTTTGTGATACTATCTTTTCTACTCTACCAATAAGAACAAAGCAACAATAGTAACAATAACTATTAAACCTTGTTCTATAATATGAAAAATTCCTTGTGCACATTACCTCATACAGTCCACAAAACAACCCCATAATGCAAGTGCTATTATTATTCCTAATTCACTTAGGAAGATTCCTAGAGCTGGCACAATAATTAATTCAAAATCAAATGGATGCTTTTATATCTGGAATCTTAATTCATAGACCTTATTCTTAGCCAATAGGTAAGACTGCGCTTCCTGGCTGTACCTCCTTTTGCTTGTAACTTATCACTTTTTACTTTGTTATGTAATTACCTATGACCTGAATTACTATAGTTATTGTTCCTTGAGGGCTAAAATTATGTTTGATTTTTCTTGGTATTTTAAACATGACTCAACTCAGTGTTTCACACAAAAGTAAGGGTGGGCCAAGCCTATTTGGTGAACAACTGAAAAATTCAGAACCTTTCATATATCCTTTTATAGCTCTGACATGGAAGATTTCTTGAGAGAGGAAAGTACTATGTTTAACTGTCATCAAAATAAAGTGGAAAATATAGCTTTGTGCAAAAGAAATGACATGTTCTGAAAGAATAAAATTAAAACAGGATTTTAAATCCATTATCTAGTCTATTTGAAAATAAACAAGGACAGTTGCCTGATTGAATGAATAAATGTCTTTAAACTTTCACAGTCACTGTGTAATATTCACAAACATGCAGTTTGGATATCTGTTTCCCACTGAAGTGAAAGATTATACTTGACTAAAAGTGAATATTAATGAAAATAGATAATATTAATGATATTTTAATAATTAATAGAAAACTGAATAACATTTCCTATTTATTTATATTTAGATCATGCAGAGAGATAACTTACTGAGTTTCCTCATTTTGATTGTCACTAAATTTACAGAGCCTCAATAACTGAAGTAGGAGAGGGTGTTGAAGATAAGCTATCTTATCTGAAGACTAATAACATTTTTGTCTTTAACAGGCTACCTTATCTTTACTACTCTGTTTTAGAAGCTCAAGAGAGTAGTAACCTTGAATAAACACTGCTATTTCCAACATCATGTCCTGAGACTGATTCAGAGAGCAAGTGATGGAATGTAGCTCTGACTTATGAAGTAGCAGGTGGGGACTTCACCTTCTGAGAGTGAAGAACCTTCTGATTTATCTCAGTCATCCTAAATTCACTGCAGTTTCACAGTGAAACTAGGGGCTTACCTGGTGGCTCAAATGGTAAAGCGTCTGCCTGCAATGAGGAAGACCCAGGTTCGATCCCTGGGTCGGGAAGATCCCCTGGAGAAGGAAATGGCAACCCACTCCAGTATTCTTGCCTGGAAAATTCAATGGACGGAGGAGCATGGTAGGCTACAGTCCATGGGGTTGCAAAGAGTCAGACATGACTGAGCAACTTCACTTTCTTTCTTTTAAACAATGAATGCTAAAAAGAGTTATTTTAAACTTCTTTCAGCTAGGGGCTTTCCTGGTAGCTAAAATGGTAAAGAATCTGCCTGCAGTGCAGGAAACCTTGGTTTGATCCCTGGGTTGGGAAGATCCCCTGGAGAAAGGAATGGTAACCCACTCCAGTATTCTTGCCTAGAGAATTCCATGGACAGACCATGGGATCGCAGAGAGTCAGACACGACTGAGCGATCAACACTTTCTACTTTCTACACTATCTCCAGCTTTAGCTGGTTTCTTCAGCTGTCTCCTGTTCATTCATGAGCTTAAAAAAAAAAAAATCAAAAAAGATGAGGATGAAAGCCTATTGATTGATTTTTAAACTTATGTTCTTAAGGGTATAATTGAACAGTCTGTCCTATAAAACTTCCTGAACATTAAGTATATTTCCAGTATTGGATA
>NW_011494690.1:5910578-5912878 GCF_000754665.1 Bison bison bison | reverse complement strand
ATATATTGTACTACAATGATCCAGTCACCTAGGAGGATTTATCCTGATTACTTCCCACCTATACATAGTTAACATCATGTAAACATAATGAGGCTGATTGAATTTTCATGAAATAATGGTTGGATGTATATTGTTTGGATACTGGGACATCAATATCTCTGACTAGTAATCCTCCATACAAAGGTCTACATGGCCAAATAATGACACAGCTGAAGAGTGTTGTGAGAAGTACTATTAGGGTCCTGATTTGCTGCTTTATTTTCTTTTGAAAGTTTATATATATATATTACACACTAAGTTGCTTCAGTTGTGTCCGACTCTTTGCAACCCCATAGACAGTAGCCCACTAAACTCCTCTGTCCATGGAATTTTCTAGGCAAGAATACTGGAATGGGTTGCCATTTCCTTCTCCAGGGCATCTTCCCGACCCAAGGATTGAACCTGCATTTCTTATGTCTCCTGAATTGCCGGGTGGTTTCTTTACCACTAGCACCACCTGGGAAGCCCATATATATGTATATATACTGATTTCATACATCAGATCAGATCAGATCAGTCGCTCAGTCATGTCCGACTCTTTGTGACCCCATGAATCGCAGCATGCCAGGCCTCCCTGTCCATCACCAACTCCCGGAGTTCACTCAGACTCATGTCAATCGAGTCAGTGATGCCATCCAGCCATCTCATCCTCTGTCGTCCCCTTCTCCTCTTGCCCCCAATCCCTCCCAACATCAGAGTCTTTTCCAATGAGTCAACTCTTCGCATGAGGTGGCCAAAGTACTGGAGTTTCAGCTTTAGCATCATTCCTTCCAAAGAAATCCCAGGGCTGATCTCCTTCAGAATGGATTTCATACATACATACTTATATGTGTGTGTGTGTGTGTGTGTGTGTGTGTGTGTGTGTGTATGCTACTTTCTGTCAATTCTGTTCATAAAGAAATCTTTATGATCAACCTTTTCAGATTACCCCAAGGGCCTCACAAAAGACACTGAATTTTTTGATGCAAATTACACTGATACTTCCTAAAGAGTTCTGTGTTTTTATAATAGAGGCTTTAGATTTCTTTAGGCCTGCATCACATTTCTGAGTACATGACCATACTATGGGACTTCCAAGGTGCCTCACTGGTAAAGAATCCACCTGCCAGTACAGGAGATGCAGGAGATGTGGGTTAGATCTGTGTCAGTAAGATCCCCTGGAGAAGGAGATGGCAGCCCACTCCAGTATTCTTGCCTGGAAAATCCCATTGGCAGAGGTCCCTGGCAGGCTACAGTTCATGAGGTTGCAAAGAGTCAGACACGACTGAGCGACTCAGCACATTTCACAGCCCGCGCAGGGAACATGCTAATTTCATCTTTGAGTCCACCATAGCTCCTAGGCCAATATCCTAAAAAGGTTGGGAGTAAATATTTGTCAGAAAAAAAAAAAAAAAAGTGAATTGTCATTTTTCGGAAGACAGTAATGAAACCACTTTTGTACTAATTTTATTGTTTAAAATATTGGATAAGGTTGTCAAGATTGTTGCACACAGAATCTTTTCTATTTTTATGGAGGCCATTGACATGGAGACAAGGACTGTGCAGACAATTATGAAGGACATATCTTGAGATAAGTAGTTAGAACGAATTTCAAGGTTTTGAAACATAGGTTTCACAAGGAACCAGACTTTAAAATATTATTTAGGTCTTTGTCTGTGGAGTTCTTAAATCATCTCCGCTGATAAGCACTCACTCTCGCTCTCTTTTTTAATCTTTCAGTTTCTAAGGTAACTTTTAATGTTTTGGCATCTTTCCATGGTCTTTGATGTGCTAGTACTTTTCTCATAAAGCCCATTGTGAGGCTATACGTTTTGGTGTACCTATACACAATGGAGTATTACTCAGCCATTAAAAAGAATACATTTGAATCAGTTCTAATGAGGTGGATGAAACTGGAGCCTATTATACAGAGTGAAGTAAGCCAGAAGGACAAACACCAATACAGTATACTAACGCATATATATGGAATTTAGAAAGATGGTAACGATAACCCTGTATACGAGACAGCAAAAGAGACACTGATGTATAGAACAGGCTTATGGACTCTGTGGGAGAGGGAGAGGGTGGGAAGATTTGGGAGAATGGCATTGAAACATGTGAAATGTCATGTATGAAACGAGATGCCAGTCCAGGTTCAATGCACGATGCTGGATGCTTGGGACTGGTGCACTGGGACGACCCAGAGGGATGGTATGGGGAGGGAGGAGGGAGGAGGGTTCAGGATGGATTTTCTTTTAAAAATTAAAAAAAAAAAAAAGAAT
>NW_011494690.1:5909955-5910478 GCF_000754665.1 Bison bison bison | reverse complement strand
CCAGTACTTTGGCCACCTCATGCGAAGAGTTGACTCAATGGAAAAGACTCTGATGCTGGGAGGGATTGGGGGCAGGAGGAGAAGGGGATGACAGAGGATGAGATGGCTGGATGGCATCACCGACTCACTGGATGTGAGTTTGAGTGAACTCTGGGAGTTGGTGATGGACAGGGATGCCTGGTGTGCTGCAATTCATAGGGTCGCAAAGAGTCGGACACGACTGAGCAACTGAACTGAACTGATACTATTTTATAATGTCTTTGTAATGGGGAAACAATGGACACAATGAGAGACTTTATTTTGGGGGGCTCCAAACTCACTGCACATGGTGACTATAGCCATGAAATTAAAAGACACTTGCTCCTTGGAAGAAAAGCTATGACCAACCTGGACAGCATATTCAAAAACAGAGACATTACTTTGCCAACAAAGGTCCGTCTAGTCAAAGCTATGGTTTTTCCAGTAGTCATGCATGGATGTGAGAGTTGGACTATAAAGAAAGCTGAGTGCCAAAGATTTGATG
>NW_011494690.1:5876664-5909855 GCF_000754665.1 Bison bison bison | reverse complement strand
CAGAGGGATGGTATGGGGAGGGAGGAGGGAGGAGGGTTCAGGATGGATTTTCTTTTAAAAATTAAAAAAAAAAAAAAAGAATAGAAAGAAGATGTAAACAATGCACCTTCCTCATTGAATGTCATAATAGTTCTCAACACAGAGGTGTATTGCTCATGATTCTAGTGATTCCAACTCCTACTTTTCCCAGGGTAGAAAGAATATAGATTCACAAATACTCTTCCTTTAAACTTAACTATATGGTGTTTCCAGTAGTCATGTATGGATGTGAGAGCTGATACACTGTGACGAAAGCTAAGTGCTGAAGAACTGATGCTTTTGAACTGTGGTGTTGGAGACGACTCTTGAGAGTTCCTTGGACTGCAAGGAGATCCAACCAGTTCATCCTAAAGGAAACTAGTCCTGAATATTCATTGGAAGAATTGATGTTGAAGCTGAAACTCCAATACCTTGGCCACTTGATGTGAAGAACTGACTCATTGGAAAAGACCCTAATGCTGGGAAAGATTGAAGGTGGGAGGAGAAGGGGATGGCAGAGGATGAGATGGTTGGATGGCATCAGTGACTCAATGGACATGAGTTTGAGTAAGCTCCAGGAGTTGGTGATGGACAGGGAAGCCTGTCATGCTGCAGTCCATGGGGTTGCAAAGAGTTGGATATAACTGAGTGACTGAACTGAACTGAATGAAATAGCTTCTGAATGGTTTGATGCAGATGTGTATGCTGAGTTGGAGAGGAGTACCAAGAATCAGATGAATGTGAGAGGTCAGGGACGGGCATGAAGCAATAACTGAGACTTTACAGTCATGGCAGAGCCTTTACCAATATCTAGTCTGTGGCTCTCAGTCTTAGGGAAAAAGATGCTACTGTGCTTCACTGAACCCTTATCTTGCTTCTTGCAAAAGCTGAATATAGCCTCAATCTTTTTCATGGTTCTCTATTTTACTTTGAATAACACATAGCAGAATGTATCATCAACAAAGTGAGTAAGGTCTTATCCAAGTTAGGTATGCCACGTTTTTCCCCTCTGTATTACTTACAGCTTCTCCTTGAACAAATTTAGCTGTACCATTTCAGGCAACAGAGGTTGACCAAAATCCTCAAACACTTCTGGTTTAGAGGTGTATTAGCACTTTCCAGCATTCTGTATGGTGAAAGGAAATTCTGAGAAATGTACATCACAACAGTATGCCTGAATTGTGTCTACATGATACAGAGCCCTTCATCAATTTGTGAATAACTAGTAAAAAAAAAAGTGTAAAAAATTATAATAGGACATTATGAAAATTGGAAAGATGGTAAAGAAAAGTCCAGATGGGTTCATTGATTTTTATCAGTATCATTTCACCTAAATGACAAAGCAAGGACTTCTGACTTCTGGTCCAGTGCTCCTCCCCACCATGATACCATTAGATTCATATCAGAAAGCATTAGTCGGTCAGTCATGTCTGACTCTTTGCAACCCCATAGAATGTAGCCCACTAGACTCCTCTGTCAATGGGATTTTCCAGGCCAGAGTACTCGATTGAGTTGCCATTTCCTTTTGCAATATCAGAAAAAACTAACTTCAAACAAATTCGCTGCTGCTTATTCAGATGTTTCTTGAATAGACATAGAAGCTTTAAGTTCCATCCCGTCTTCCACTAAGCTGCCTCATTCCATCATTAGATAGGTCTTACTGTCTAATATTCTTATCATTCTCAAAATCAAGTTTTCTTTAACTGCCACCCATTGGACCTGGTTCTTCTAATTAGGGCCACACACATCGAACCCATTCCTTCTTTCCAATTGCAGTAGTTCAGTTATTCAGAGACAACTGTGGTTTCCTTGTCCCCACATCCCAAGCCTTCCTGTAATTTTCTTTTCCAGGATAAGTATTTCGGTTCCTTTAGTTCTTCACATGAAGAAAACAAAGTTTTTTGTTTTATTTTTTTTCCCCAAAACTTAATTGATTAGCATTTACCCCTTTGTTTTTAATTTCATATTTTGTGTCTAATTTTTACAAATCACAAATAACAGTTCTCACAGGTCAGTTCTCCAGCCCTTTCCTCCCCCGAGTCCCTTCTGATCTTTTATGAGGTTGAAATTTAAGATGAGGAGTTCTCCGTTGTTTGGCGGAGGAAAGGCAACTTGGGGTTTACCATTGAGTGAGAATATTTCCTTTACCCTGTGAGTTTTCAGTTTGCTTGCCTCCCCTCCAGTGAAGAGGGGGTAGGGGTGAATCAGCAGGCCGGTGCCAACAATGATACAAGCACATAATAGTTATGGTTCGAAGTGGCTGCTTGCCATTCTGCACAGAGGAGACTTCTGTGGTCAGCAAAAGGCCTTGCAGTTTACATTGTGTCTCTATTGCTGGCAGCATAAGTACCGGAAGGAAAAAAACGTGAAAAGTGGGCTTATTTAACAGCTTTAAGCTGCCTAGAATGTGTGTTCCAGCCATGGGGGACAAAAAATCATTCAAGAATTTGTAAAATTGTTCCAATGAATTTGTCAGATTTTTTTGCATATTATTTGAAACTGACTTAGGAGAAGATTTAAGAGGCCAGGAAGAAATATTTAAATGTATGTCATTAAAGATGACAAGGCTTTAGGATTTTCCTTCTCAGATATCAGACTGTAACTTTGTGTACCAAATTTTCAAGTTTTAAAACTCTCTTCTCTTCAGAGGTCTTTCTTGGTGCTTGGATTAGAGAGGGAAGAATAAGAGACTGAGGGGCTGGAGAGGGAAGCGGCAGCAGAAGAGATGGGGCATGTAGTTATGGTTATAGATGGCAAGTGATGAAGGAATGATTCAAAAAACCCAACTGCTAGTCAATTAACTCTAGATAAGAGAGAGAAGATATTTTTATCATAATATCTTATAATAAGAGAGATTATATATTATTATATAGATAATATTCCAGAATCAAAGAGCAAAGGTGGAAAATTATTCAGTTTAGATATTCAGTCAGAATAAAGATTGGGTATATGTGCCTGTGAAAGAGGAAATTTTTAGGAATGCATTTACCATTGTCATCTTTTTAGGGACAGACATCTGCTGTAGCTTCTTAGTCTTATTATATCCTGTTACCTTCCTTTCCATTTACTTTATCTGTCAGGATCATGCTTACCTACTTACATAGCTTTTAAATCAGCTCTGAGAAAGAGGGCGGGGGCAGGGCTCCATGCACTTGACAGTGTAGTTAGAGAACTGCCTCCTAAATCCAGCAGCAGTTCCTTGTGATTTACACTGCAGATCAGTGTGCATCAGACCTCCGCACTAAGAGGGCATGTGAATTAGAGGGCCACGTTTTCCCAGTGCAAAGATTATAATTACAGAAACAATTTTAGGGGCAGGATTTTGCTGTGTTCAATTGCTCTTCCAAGTCTCTATTTACGATATTTCTTAGTCAAAAGCGACATTCTACTCTGGATACCACTGAGAAGGAAGGAAAACTGTTGAATTTCAGAGCTCCAAATGGGGACAGTCTAACCCAGAGGGATATTCTGAGAAAACAGTGGGAGTTGGCAGCCTCCTCAGTCCTAGTTGATTATTCCTATTGTACCAAGTTCTCTTCCTTTGGTCTCTCTGTTCCTTTACTTTTCTCCTCTCCCTTCTAATTGTTCATTTGAGAGAGAGAGGCAGAGAAAGGGAAGAAGATGGGAACGAGAGAATATGGACCTAAATCCCTTAAGGAGGATTGTTCTTAAAGTAGAAGAAAAATTGACTCCAACAAATGTCATTAAGTACCTAGGAGGTTTCTATCCAGTTCAAGACAAAATAGAACTGCCTTCTCTGCCCACTGAGGAGAACAGAATTCAACAGTGTTGAAGACTTTATGATTATCCGATAAACACTTTAAAACAATGCCTCAGAAGACACATAGAAACACATTTCAGAGCACATTAATACTGGGAAAATCAAGAAAATTTGAGCCTAAATTTTTTAAAGAACATGTATTTATTTATTTTGGGTTGTGTTGGGTCTTAGTTGCAGCATGCAGGATCTTTTGCTGCAGTGCTCGGGCTTCTCTTTAGTTGTGGCATGCAGGCTCCGTGGTTGCATCCAGTAGGCTTCATTGCCCTGCAGCACATGGAATCCTGTTTCCCCAACCAGGGATCGAACCCAAGTCCCCTGCATTGGAAGGCAGATTCTCAATCACTGGACCACCAGGGAAGTTCCTGAGCCTAGATTTGAATGATCAGTTCTCTAAGCTACATACTATGGGAAGGTGAGGAGGGAGAAGGGGACAGAAAATCTTTACAGAAGTGTGATCATAGGACGTGAGAGCTGGACCATGCCTTCATCTCTCATTTCACAGAAGGATAAAGAAAAATTGAGCCAAGTTTCTATTTAGATTCAAGTTCAGATGTATAGGTGAGGTATCTATTAATCAGGAAATTCATCCATCTGTCAGGCCTGTCCACACATCCATTTATTCTTTCATCTCCCCCTTCATCCACTTGCTCTTCCATCCTTCCAGAAGGACCCAGAGTATGTTAGGAGAACCAACTCCCTTCTCAGTCCACTACTCATGTATAATCATGCCCCAAACCATTTTATTTCATTCTATTTATGAATGAGAATAGGGTCAAACCTCAACTGTTCATAGACATGTAGGGGCATAGAGATGTTGATTATGCCAAAAGGTCAGATAATCTTCAAATCCCTTCTATTAGACTGTGGACAAATTTTAATGCTTAGATAAAATGGGGGTTATGCATGACATTTTGATAAAACACTCCAAACCAAAAACAAATAAAAACTCTAAACCCCAGAATACCAAGACCCAATGAGAAGACCAGAGAAACCTGAGAAATGTGTACATAGCCATTTTCTGTGTTTACATCATAATATGGGACAGAACCCAACACCTTTCCACCCTTCAAACATGTTAGCAATGCCATCAACTAATTCAACACAAAAGATGATTTTAGTGGAGAATCCTCTCCACAATTATCCTTACTAGGAAAGCATATCATTACAAGATTTACTAATATATTGCAAACTAACTAAATATATTTAAACTCAGTTTAGAAGAAGCTCCATGTTTCTGTAAAAGTCGGGAATTTTTAGAGAACGATTTTTTCAGAGTCCCACAATTTATTCTGTGCCAGGGCTCTGAGTTTTCCCCCTAGGCAGATGATGCTGTTTTCCAAACTCTTCATTTGACTCTCCAAAGAGTGTGTGGCCACATGTGAAAGAGTGCCTTCCCATATCTTTGAACAAAATAATGTTAGTGGCCTTGGTTGATTAGTAGTTACTTTTCTATGGAGAATGATCACCATGATCCATAGTTATGAATGTTATTTTATAATCACCATTTATTTCTTGGCCTTTTGGTTTATAATCTGTCCTTATGTGCACAGTAACTTTGGTCTCCTCACCCCCAGTTTATGCGTAGAGAAATCTTTTTGAAAGTAATAATAAAGTGACAGTGTATAGATTTAGTTTTTACTGTAATTGCTTCCTCATGATGATCCCCATAGAAAAATGGGAACTTATCATGGTCAGTTTGGAAGGAGGAAAAGGAATGAATTAGGATGATAGGAAATATGCTTCCTATTCCTTTATTTCCTGCCTTGCCCCAAAGCTTTCTGAGTCATCTGGTGAAGGGTCATCTTTATATGTATATCTATATATCTAAACCACTTTCCTGGTTTCTGAAATGGATAGGAGACCACCTGGCTCTAATTTATTTCCTGGGCAGAAGTGGTAATGTGCAAATGAGGCTCTTTCAACACCCATGTGGGTGGAGATCTGGATTCCATCAGTCTCACAGGGAAGCACTAGATGTACTCCATGAAGCAGGGCCCTCGATGGGCATCATAGCTACAGCTGCTTTATGCATGAGAGCAGTAAAGTACTTTATGAGATTATTTTCATGTTTTAGACATAAATTTAGGGTGCCCATCGCTGGGGAGTAGAGACGTAACACTTTTGACATGTACAGCTCTGGGAAGACAGCAGAGAGAAGACAAGAGAGAATTTTCTATCTCATATTAAGAACAGTTTTAGTTCTGACTGTACTTGATCTGAGCTTCCCTGGTGGCTCAGTAGGAAAGAATAATGTCTGCAAATGCAGGAGGTGTGGATTCAGGCCCTGACTCAGGAAGATACCCTGGAGAAGAAGATGGCAACCCACTACAGTATTCTAGCCTGGAAAATCCTATGGATAGAGGAGCCTGGTAGGCTACAGTCCATGGGGTTGCAAAGAGTCAGACACAACTTAGCAATTAAATGACAACAACAAATATTTGGTCTGCCATGACATCTTTTATAGATAGAATTTATCATGTATTCTCTTTGGATCTTAGGAAGCCAGATGCTTATCTTTTCCCCTCCCTGGAGAGGGACATTCTTGAAGAACTGTATCTCCCATGACACCTGGCACAGTGGTAGAGAACAGAACAGAGCATGTGTGCTCAGTCGCGTCCATCTCTTTGCTTAAGCTTCTGAGAGGAAGATACTTTGCAGTTAGAAGACATATTTATTACATACTTCAGTCACTGAGAGTTATAAAAATTCAGATACTTCGTTTATGCCAACTAAAAGAAATATCTTCCTAGGGATTAGTACCACTTGACAGAATGAAAATACAAAAAGAGTAAAAGAAAAAAATGATAATCACATTTCTAGTTAGGTTATAATAGCTTTCATTCTTGGTTCTTTTTTAAAATTTGCTTCTGTTTTTTGACAGATTTGCTAGGAATATTGTGAGACTTAGTGCAGTTTGGAGGTGATCAAATAGAGCTGGGGAAGGAAAAAACAAAAGCTTTAAGTAGATTCTAATGTGGCTAAAAAAAGAGAGCAATGATGGATTATGCTCACACTCATGGACATTGCCTGGTATGATTTGGCCCAAAGAGGATTTTAGAAGTGCTCTGTGTTTGGCATAGTCATGGTCCTTCAGGCTGAGAGGTGGTTTTTTTTTTCCCCTTCCTAGCTTTCTAAACAAGGATATAAATTTTCTGGGATGTTCATTTTGCCGGTAAAATAATGTGACACAACCAGCCATATCAGACAAGTGCATCCTGCTCATCAGTGAAGGGATTCTAAAACTTAATGAATCCTTAAGTCCACTAATGATGTCTGGATGTTACTGAAGCTATTACCCTAGATTGCTTCTGACATTTGTGTCTTCATATCAGAGTGCCAGCATTCTTCAGAGTCTCCCAGTACACACTGAGCTTGCTTAGCAGATAAATATAGATCTTTGTGAGCAGCTTACATTTACAGAACTTTCTAGACCTGTGCTGTTCAATATGTTAGGCCATCAGATGGATATTTTAAATTAAAATTAAGCAACATTTAAAGTTGTTTCTCTGTCATACAAGCCACATTTCAAGTCCTCATTAGTTATATGTGTCTAACAGCTACCATATTGGGACAACACACATTGGAAACGTATCGATTGTTGCAGAAAGTTTTATTGGATGGTGTTGTCTTAGATTACAGGTATAAAGCAAGAAAAGTTACCCGTTGTCAGTAAAGAGCAAGTTATCCTATTTTAACAAAGTCCAATCTTGGGACTTGCCTGGCAGTCCAGGGGCTAGGACTTTGCCTTCCAGTGCAGGGGGTTCAATTCCTGGTCTAGAAGCTACGATCCTACATGCCTCTCATCCAAAAATAAAAAAAAGAAAACAAAGATAAGAAACATAGAACAGAAGCACTGTTGTAATAAGTTCAATCTTATGTGTGCGTGCTCAGTTATGCCCAACTCTTTGCAACCTCATAGACTGTAGCCTGCCAGCTCCTGTGTTCATGCAATTATCCAGGCAATAATATTAGAGTGGGTTGCCATTTCCTACTCCAGGGGATCTTCCCGGCCCAGTGATGGAACCTGTGTTTCTTACATCTCCTGCACTGGCAGACAGATTCTTTACCACTAGCACCATCTGGGAAGCCTTATAAATTCAATAAAGACTTTAAACATGATCCACAGCAACAACAAAAAACTGACCTGTGAAAATGTAGGCTTACAAAAAAAATAATAATTTAGGAATATTTTATTCTTCTCAAATGGCAGTTCATAATAGATTCTATTCAACTACCTCCACTGATCTTTAAGTGTTTATGGATCCTTAATTACATGTAGAGAGCAGTTAAAAAATAAATAAATATAAAATACCATAAAATAAAATGTAAGACTTTAATGCAGCACTAGATCATAGAAAAGTATGAAGCTGAAAAATTGTATCAGGATGCTGGAGTGGAATATATATTTGAGTGGACATATATTTGAAATGTATGTCCACATATGTATTTGAAACTGGCCACCTTGGAAGGAAAGTTATGACCAACCTAGATAGCATATTCAAAAGCAGAGACATTACTTTGCCAACAAAGGTTCGTCTAGTCAAGGCTATGGTTTTTCCTGTGGTCATGT
This sequence comes from Bison bison bison, assembly GCF_000754665.1. Lineage (NCBI taxonomy): Eukaryota > Metazoa > Chordata > Mammalia > Artiodactyla > Bovidae > Bison > Bison bison. The sequence goes on along the minus strand of NW_011494690.1, from coordinate 5,901,486 downwards.
ATGGATGTGAGAGTTGGACTGTGAAGAAGGCTGAGCACCGAAGAATTGATGCTTTTGAAGTGTGGTGTTGGAGAAGACTCTTGAGAGTCCCTTGGACTGCAAGGAGATCCAACTGGTCCATTCTGAAGGAGATCAGCCCTGGGATTTCTTTGGAAGTAATGATGCTGAAGCTGAAACTCCAGTACTTTGGCCACCTCATGTGAAGAGTTGACTCATTGGAAAAGACTCTGATGCTGGGAAGGATTGGGGGCAGGAGGAGAAGGGGATGACAGAGGATGAGATGGCTGGATGGCATCACTGACTCGATGGACGTGAGTCTGAGTGAACTCCGGGAGTTGGTGATGAACAGGGAGGCCTGGCGTGCTGCGGGTCATGGGGTCGCAAAGAGTCAGACATGACTGAGCAACTGATCTGATCTGATCTGAACCTGGATTTGGGTATTAATTTTGCCTCTTGCCAAATGGAGGCCCTTTGGGGCAAAAATGGGCAAAACTCACCACACAGGATTGTCTTGAGGATTCACTGTAAAAGTATTTGTGCAACCTAGGAGCTTGGTAACTACTTGTGCAACAAAAGAGTTGGGTCCTTCCCCAGTTGCTCTCCCCTTACCTCCTCAAGGTCTTCTCTGCCTTCTTCCTCTCTTTCATCCCAGAGCCTAGAACTTTCAGGCTGGCCACTCTGTATTTTCAGGATCTAGCTGTGCTGGCCAGCTAAGCTTTTTTTTTTTTCCTGTGGCATCACTTGACCAGTCACTCTTACAGATAACACCATGCTTTCATTCAGTCAAAATCTGCATATCCCCTTGGGAAGGAGCACCAGGAGTGGGAAGCTTATGCCCCATGGCCGGGCACTGATGGAGACGTTTTGGGCAACTTTACTCCTTGAGTTACATCAAAAGGAGTAAACAGCATTAGAACAAGAAATTAGAAGATCTGGGTGTCTCAGTGATGACAATGATTTCTGCAAATCCTTATCTCATGGTAAAATTCCTCATTTATTAAATAGAAAGGTTGAACTAGAAAGTCTCTTGTTTCTCATTTCCATTCATACTTTAGTAAGAACTACTATCTCCCAGCTAGACTGGCAACTCTGTGAGGGCAATGACTTGGGCTGCCTGCTCCCTGCTGTATCTCCCAGAGTGTAGCACAGTGGTGGTCATTTATTAGCCACTCATGGCATATCCATTTCATTCCAATCCCAAAGAAAGGCAACACCAAAGAATGCTCAAACTACCACACAACTGCACTCATCTCACATGCTAGTAAAGTAATGCTTAAAATTCTCCAAGCTAGGCTACAACAGTACATGAACCATGAACTTCCAGATGTTCAAGCTGGTTTTAGAAAAGGCAGAGGAACCAGAGATCAAATTGCCAACACCTGTTGGACTATCAAAAAAAGCAAGAGAGTTCCAGGAAAACATCTATTTCTGCTTTATTGACTGTGCCAAAGCCTTTGACTGTGTGGATCACAATAAAGTGTGGAACATTCTGAAAGAGATGGGAATACCAGACTACCTGACCTGCCTCTTGAGAAATCTGTATGCAGGTCAGGAAGCAACAGTTAGAACTGGACATAGAACAATAGACTGGTTCCAAATAGGAAAAGGAGTACGTCAAGGCTGTATATTGTCACCCTGTTTATTTAACTTATATGCAGAGTACATCATGAAAAATGCTGGGCTGGAGGAAGCACAAGCTGGAATCAAGATTGCAGGCAGAAATATCGATAACCTCAGATATGCAGATGACACCACCATTATGGCAGAAAGTGAAGAAGAACTAAAGAGCCTCTTGATGAAAGTGAAAGAGGAGAGTGAAAAAGTTGGCTTAAAGCTCAACATTCAGAAAACTAAGATCATGGCATCTGGTCCCATCATTTCATGGCAAATAGATGGGAAAACAGTGGAAACAATGAGAGACTCTATTTTTGGGGGATCCAAAATCACTGCAGATGGTGACTATAGCCTTGAAATTAAAAGATGCTTGCTCTTTGGAAGAAAAGTTATGACCAGCCTAGACAGCATTTAAAAATCAGAGACATTACTTTGCCAAAAGTGTTCCATCTAGTCAAAGTGATGGTTTTTCTAGTACTCATATATGGATGTGAAAGTTGGACTATAAAGAAAGCTGAGCACTGAAGAATTGATGCTTTTGAACTGTGGTGTTGGAGAAGACTCTTGAGAGTCCCTTGAACAGCAAGGAGATCCAACCAGTCCATCCTAAAGGAAATCAGTCCTGAATATTCATGGGAAGAACTGATGCTGAAGCTGAAAACTCCAATACTTTGGCCACCTGATGGGAAGAACTGACTCATTTGAAAAGACCCTGATGCTGGGAAAGATTGAAGGCGGAAGGAGAAAGGGACAACAGAGGATGAGATGGTTGGATGGCATCACTGACTCAATGGACGTGAGTTGGATTAAACTGGGAGTTGGAGATGAACAGGGAAGCCTGGCTGCAAAGAGTAGGACACAACTGAGCGACTGAACTGAACAGGGCATATCTGTGGGATGAATGGATAACAGAAGTAACATGCCTCCGCTGTATATGCTTTCTGCTGGACTCAGTGTCTATGTAATGCACTCTTTCACTCTGTTCAGCCTCCTGTGCCCCATTATTTCTGGTATCACCACTGCTGTACGTTTACTTTTTAGCAAGTCCTAGGAGCTCCAGTGCCTTACCCCATCATTTCTGATTTCTCCATAAAACTGTGGCTGGGAAACAAACTGTACTGTGTAATTATCCTTGCTACATTCTCCTCGAAGACTTCCAATTTCATAGAATTACCAAGATTTAAAAACATTAAAACAAAAATGAGCTTGTTAGAGTAAATTAGGCTTCATAAATGTGTTTCCCTTTTATTACAAAACATTGATTTCTGTGATCACCTTCTCTAAATTATTGAAAGCTAAGTGGACTGCCTTAATTGGCGAGGAGAAATGTCAGCAAGCAACTACCATGGAAACCAAGGAGGAGATACATGACATGAAGGAGATATAAAGAAGAATGGGGTACAGAGCTGGCTACATAGTCGAGTGAAAGTCATCACAAGGAAAAAGACACATGCCTGCCCTGGTGCAGCTCTGTTGGGGTATTAATGCGAGTCTGGGAGAGGAGTAGATAAAGGTCAGCATAAAGGTCAGTGGATTAAGGGTCAGCATAAATATAGAGCCTCATGATTCCATAGCTAGAATAGGAATTCTTGCTTCCCAGGCAGGAAAATCTTTGCTCCTGATTTTGGAACTTGGCCTTGGCCTTAACACAGACTCATCAGCAGAAACTGCCCTGGGGTCTCACTTCTGCCCCTTTCCAGGATGACTTTAACCTCTCACCTCTGAATGTCCCCATCTGACACAGGTGGTGACAGTTGCTGACCCCACTCCTCACTGGGCTCTTGTGTGGGTTTACCAGCCCCCAAACAATCTGCTTTAGACTCTGAGCTTCTTGGAGATCATAGTAATCAGTGTGGAGAAAGCAGAGTGGCCCTCTCTGGAGCCTCCTAACCACCAGTTTGGAGAGAAGAGCAGTGTCTGTGGCCAACCATAATGAATTCCCCACAGGGACTGACCAGAGGAAGGGCAAGGGAGGGGGCAGCTGCAGGCTTCTGGGCTGCTGTTCCCAGTACACAGACAATTTCACCATTGGAGATGAGCCCCCTCTGTGCTGGAGGCCTAGCTGAGAGAGCTGGCAGAGTTTCTTGAATTAGGTCCAATGGGAACTTTCAGAGGTGATGACCTCATGCTGCTCATTTGCTCTTTGGGAAATATACAGGCTTTCTCAGTTCAGTGACCAAGTCCTTGGGAGCCTGCTGACACAGAGTAACTTCTTTAGGAAACCTTCTGAACATTGCTTCCTTTCAATACCTGGATCAAATTCAACAGAGAAAGATTTCCAAACAATAATGGTAATAATGGTCATAATAGCAGCTGATAAAGAGCATTTACTTACTATGTTATCAGAAGTTGTTGTATCAACTTTTATATGTGTTTACTCAGTTTATCCTCACAAAAACTTGATGAGATAGGAACAAATAGGTGATCTGTTTAAGACCATAGAGCTAGTAAATGTCAGTAAATGGTGGCATCTGAATGGTGGCAGCTGAACTTAAGCATTTGTCTTCAGAGTATGGATTCTTAACTTCTACGCAGAACGTGCCCCTAAACACCTATTCCTGCTGCTGCTCCTAAGTCACTTCAGTTGTGTCCAACTCTGTGTGACCCCATAGACGGCAGCCCACCAGGCTCCCCCGTCCCTGGGATTCTCCAGGCAAGAACACTGGAGTGGGTTGCCATTTCCTTCTCTAATGCATGAAAGTGAAAAGTGAAAGTGAAGTTGTTCAGTCGTGTCCGACCCTCAGCGACCCCATGGACTGCAGCCTACCAGGCTCCTCCGTACATGGGATTTTCCAGGCAGGAGTACTGGAGTGGGGTGCCAAACACCTATTAAACACCCATTAAACACCTATTATGGAAGGAAAATTATGACCAACCTAGATAACATATTAAAAAGCAGAGACATTACTTTGCCAACAAAGATCCGTCTAGTCAAGGCTATGGTTTTTCCAGTAGTCATGTATGGATGTGAGAGTTGGACTGTGAAGAAAGCTGAGTGCCAAAGAATTGATGCTTTTGAACTGTGGTGTTGGAGAAGACTCTTGAGAGTCCCTTGGGCTGCAAGGAGATCCAACCAGTCCATTCTGAAGGAGATCAGCCCTGGGATTTCTTTGGAAGGAATGATGCTAAAGCTGAAACTCCAGTACTTTGGCCACCTCATGCAAAGAGTTGACTCATTGGAAAAGACTCTGATGCTGGGAGGGATTGTGGGCAGGAGGAGAAGGGGATGACAGAGGATGAGATGGCTGGATGGCATCACTGACTCGATGGATGTGAGTTTGAGTGAACTCCAGGAGTTGGCGATGGACAGGGAAGCCTGGCGTGCTGCAATTCATGGGGTCACAAAGAGTTGGACACGATTGAGCGACTGAACTGAACTGAATGCGCCTGGCACAAAGTATGTCTTATGGGATCTGTGAATTTGAGTTCACCTTCCAAAGTGGGGCTTCCCTCATAGCTCAGTTGGTAAAGAATCCGCCTGCAATGCAGGAGACCCCGGTTCGATCCCTGGGTTGGGAAGATCCCCTAGAGAAGGGAAAGGCTCCACTCCAGTATTCTGGCCTGGAGAATTCCATGGACTATACAGTCCATTGGCTCGCAAACAGTCAGACTTTCACTTTCACTGAGCGACTCGCTTTCACTTTCACTTCCAAAGTGGAATAGGGTTGAGGAATACATGTCCCCTTCAGCACTGGGTAAATAACTTGTTTTGTCCCTTTTTAAAAAAAAAAATGTCAAGCATTTTAAGATGTTGACATTAAACCATGAAGCATTAAACCAAGCATTGGACCCTTCTGAAGGAGGCACAGGGGACATCCTATGAAGCTGGCCCTGTCCCCACCTCCCAGAAAAATAAAACAAGACCTAGAGTACAAAGCAAATAACAGAATATTCGTAAAAGGAAAGTTGAGTGAATTTGCTTCAGATGAAATCTGTGAGAAAGAGAGCATTCAGCCAAAAAGTGGAGAGCACGCCTACCCTAGGGAAGAAGGCTACGGAATTGAGACATTACTTCCCAGGAAAGAGCTGGGGTTGGGTTGGGTGATGGCACTTGTTCACTGTGTCAACTATGCCCCCCGCCCCCACTGCTTAGCTGCTTCATTTAATTACACATGTTTTGAACCAAAAATTTCTTAAGTCCTGGCTGGGTAGGTGTGGAATATTTTCACATGTTTGGAGCTGTAGGTCAAAACCAGTTGTGACTGAATCTGTGGGCGACAGGATCCCAACTGTATTATGTTATCTCGACTTCAAAATGACCACAGCCTATACAACTGTTCATCTCATAATCAGTCACTGGAAAGATGTGAGAGACCAGAGAAGAAAAGGTCTAAAGGGGATTTTTAGTTCAAATAAGCTAGCTCCAGGGGCCTCCTCAGGGTCAGCATGCAAGTTGCTGGGGAAGGAGCAGCATAATTACCATTATTTATAGCCTTGCACGGCAAATGTTGAGTTTTATACAGTAGCTGTAATTTGTTTTCTGTGTAACCAACACAAAATGTATTCAAGTCCCTGAAATACGTTACTTAGTTTCTTAACACTGAAAGTAGAGCAGGCAGCAGGCCATCCCTCCACATCAGGGCCTCCGGCTTGCTCCTCCTGTTAGGCAGTGCCTTCCTGCCTTAAGCCCCACTCCTACTTCCAGTCCCCCTCCCTCCCCCGGACTGCCCTCCCCATCTTGTACCTGGGTCCAGCACACAGACGATCCTGGCCATCTCAGAACAATCTTGCTCTGGTCTGTGTGCTCAGGGCTGCATCTCAAGTAGGCTCTGGGCACATCTGGCTGCACAGTAGGAGTGCCACACTCCCAAAGTGCAAGAATAAAACCACAAAAGATCAAAGAAAAGCATCGTAGGCAAGAAATTACCCTTATCTTTATCTCCACAGAATCCATCAAGTACAAGCATCTAAGAGATGGCAAGCAGTAAGATAACAAAAGGGAAACAAGAGGAAATTAAAAGCAGCCACCAATCATTAACCCTTCAGCTGACCTGGTAGGGTCTAAAAGGCTCCAAGAAGGCACCCCACAGACAGAACCTTCATTAGGAATGGACTCCAGCAAAATGAACAACCTGCTGATCATCAGGACTTAAGATGACAGCCTGTCTAAGCCAAGTTAAGACAGGAAAGCCAATTTTATGTATACATTGCACACTGTTAGAATGGACTTCTCCTTTGCTTAGGATATTTGCTCTTACTTGGGGTTTGATGTTTTTCTTGTTGAAGTGTGACTAATCTTCATCCCTCTGCACTTACAACTGTGCCCAGGGACTCCTATAAGTAGATAACCTCACTAGGCCCAAAGAACTCAACCCTGGCAATATAGCATCTGTGAATATCTCTTCCTCTACTAGGAATCTGTGTCAAGCATCAGGATCTAATCTCTTGACTGGGTCAAGTGTCCATTTATTTATGATAAAACTAACCTGCCCAGGCTTGAACAAATTTAGACGTAGTATTAGAAACAGAATCCACCAAGATTTTTCTGAAGCGTATTTCATTTAGATATGAGTATGACAATGACTCAGCAGTAAAGAATCTTCCTGCAATGTAGGAGACTCAGGAGACTCGTGTTCAATCCCTGGGTCAATAACATCCCCTGGAGGAGGAAATTGCAACCCACGCCAGTAGTCTTGCCTGAAAAATCCCATAGAAAGAGGAAGCTGGTGGGTACATTCCAAGTGGTTTCAAAGAGTTGGATATGGCTGAACGACTGAGTACACATATCAAGAGAAGATATATGACCTGGGTCAGTTATGAGCTGACTACCATCTTTATAGTACCAACATTTTATTCAAACTGGGATATAACTGATTACAAATGGCAGAAGGTTTGGACTAACGGTCAAAACCCCGTCACTCTGATCTCAGTTATTCATATGTAGTCCTGAGCTACAACTTTCAGTCCATTTGTGGTATATGCACTCATATTTTTTAAATATTTTATTGTTGATACTAGGCAGTGGTGTTCAATTGTTCAGGGGGTACCCTGCGTGACTCCAGAAGAGCCACTCATATTTATAATTTTTATAAACGGTGCCCTCTGGAGTTCTATAGCTAAAAATCTGCATGGTCATATTTGACAGGTCTGTGTATATCTATTCTATAAGGACAGAAGCAATAATCTATTCAATAGCACAGAGTAAGAATACAGAGATGATGGTTCAGTCCCTGCCCATCAAAAAGAACTGTGACAAAGACAGATATATAAAGACAGAAAAATTGCACTGATTGCCCTAAGACTCTATTTGTGGTATTTACGTAGTGCTATTGGGAAATAGAGAAGAGAGTTATTAACTCTGCTTGAAGGAATCAAGGGAGACTGCACAGAGGAAATGACAATAGACTATGGTCTTGAGGGGTATGTAGACATACTGAATAAAGTATTTCAGGCAGAGGAAGCCTCATGTAAAAAGACATAAGATAACAAGTGTGCAGCTTGTAGAGGCAAGAAACTCTTTGAAGATGATACTGACAGTGGATACAGGCAAGAAAGGGTGTAATGAAAGATACAGTTGGAAAGCTGGGGTAAGGACAGATCACCAAAGGACCTGTATTCATCCGTTGGGCATCTAAGATAAAATTGTATCAGTAAATGAATTCAATACTGAATGCTTGGCCAGTTAAGCTCCAATCAAAAAAATAATGACAGCCAATTAAGACTCTGTCTCTAGGACTTCCCTGGTGGTTCAGATGGTAGAGTCAGTCTGCAGTGCAGAAGACCCGGGTTCAATCCCTGGGTCAGGAAAATCCCCTGGAGCAGGAAATGGCAACCTACTCTAGTATTCTTGTCCAAAAAATCCTATAGACAGAAGAGCCTGGCAGGCTACTGTCCATAGGGTCGCAAAGAGTGGGACACAACTGAGTGACTAACACTTTTCCTATGGAGGCAACACAGTAGTAAGAGCATGGACTCTGGAATGCGAATGCATGGGCCATCCCTCATAGTTATTTAATCCCTGTACAAATCAGTTTCGTTAGCTATTAAAGGGGATTAATGATAGCATGTGCCTCAGAGTTGGTGTGAGTTTTACATGAAAAAAATGTATGATGTAGTTCATTTGCCAGTGTGTCTGGTGGTTCAGTTCAGTTCAGTTCAGTTCAGTCGCTCAGTCATGTCTGACTCTTTGCGACCCCATGAACCCCAGCACGCCAGGCCTCCCTGTCCATCACCAACTCCCAGAGTCCACCCAAACCCATGTCCATTGAGTTGGTGATGCCATCCAACCATCTCATCCTCTGCCATCCCCTTCTCCTCCTGCCCTCAATCTTTCCCAGCATCAGGGTCTTTTCAAATGAGTCAACTCTTTGCATGAGGTAGCCAAAGTATTGGAGTTTCAGCTTCAACATCAGTCCTTCCAATGAACACCTAGGACTGGTCTCCTTTAGGATGGACTGGTTGAAATCTCCTTGCAGTCCAAGGGACTCTCAGGAATCTTCTCCAACACCACAGTTCAAAAGCATTAATTCTTTGGCGCTCGGCCTTCTTTATAGTCCAACTCTCACATCCATACATGACCACTGGAAAAACCATAACCTTGACTAGACAGAGCTTTGTTGGCAAAGTAATCTCTGCTTTTTAATATGCTGTCTAGTTTGGTCATAACTTTCCTTCCAAGGAGTAAGCGTCTTTTAATTTCATGGCTGCAGTCACCATCTGCAGTGATTTTGGAGCCCAGAAAAATAAAGTCTGCCACTGTTTCCACTGTTTCCCCATCTATTTGCTATGAAATGATGGGACTGGATGCCATGATCTTAGTTTTCTGAATGTTGAGCTTTAAACCAACTTTTTCAATCTCCTCTTTCACTTTCATCAAGAGGCTCTTGAGTTCCTCTTCACTTTCTGCCATAAGGGTGGTGTCATCTGCATAACTGAGGTTATTGATATTTCTGCCTGCAATCTTGATTCCAGCTTGTGCTTCCTCCGCCCAGCATTTCTCATGATGTACTCTGCATATAAGTTAAATAGGCAGGGTGACAATATACAGCTTTGACGTACTCCTTTTCCTATTTGGAACCAGTCTGTTGTTCCATGTCCAGTTCTAACTGTTGCTTCCTGACCTGCATGCAGGTTTCTCAAGTGGCAGATCAGGTGGTCTGATATTCCCATCTCTTTCAGAATTTTCCACAGTTTATTGTGATCCACACAATCAAAGGCTTTGGCATAGTCAATAAACCAGAAGTAGATGTTTTTCTGGAACTCTCTTCCTTTTTCCATGATCCAGCAGATGTTGGCAATTTGATCTCTTGTTCTCTGCCTTTTCTAAAACCAGGTTAAACATCTGGAAGTTCACGGTTCACATATTGCTGAAGCCTGGCTTGGAGAATTTTGAGCATTACTTTACTAGCATGTGAGATGGGTGTAATTGTGCAATAAGTCTGATAGTTACTTATTCACAATAACTATTGATGAATCTTCTTATTCTGCTGCTACTTCTCTTCCTGCTCTTACCCTCCCTGTATTTCTCTTCCTTTAGTCATTGTTAATTATTATTGTTGTTAATTTTATGGAGCCCACAGCCCAGATTTTCTCCTTAATCCTATTCTACATTATGCATAACTAGTTTAGTTTGGGTGGACATCAAACCTCAGGTCATCCGAATATCTACCTGCTATTAACAGCCTTAAAAATCGAAAGTATATTTCAAGTATTTTTCCTTCTCACATCAAATGACCACTTTTTTTAAGTTCTGCTGCCTTCTAGCATACTTAACTATGGGACATATGAGCTATTTACTATTCATTGTTTTACCAAATTTCCCCCCCCCCCAAACTATAGCAAAAGTCAGTTGAACTATTTCAAAAGAAATTTTTCTGGAAAGGAGAACCCTTAGTCTGGGATTTTGCCATTATGACTACTTTCCCCTTACCCTTATACATACACATACAGAGTAAGAGAGGGAGAAAAGGAGAGAGAGAAAGAGTTGGATTAATACCACTGGCCTCTTCGTTAAGTAATACTGCAATCCCTGTATTTAAGCAGGCAACACAATCATCTCTTTAACATTTTAATTAAATAATGTTGGAGCAAGCCTTTCTGTTTTTCTGATGACAAGCTTTGGCTCATCATCAAAAGCTCTCAGTTTTAGCTTTGACAAGATGAGGACACTTCTGAGAGACCAAGGGCCCCCTGTAGCTTAAAGCTCCCTTTTTCTTTTCATAACAACATTTGGTGTGTGACTAGAACATGATGTTTGGGCCCAACAAAAAATGGTAGAGAAACAAGCCTTTTACCAGCCTTTCAGATCTCTTTCTAAAGATGCACTTACAATTTCTTTCTTTTTTTTTTTTTCATAGATCAGTGTTCATAACCCTAAAACCATTGCAACAGTGACCTCTAAGATATGGCAGACCAATGGCATTGTGCCAGTTTTCTCAGCTTTGATAAGCTCTGAGCAGCTGACCATACAACAAGTTAGCAAGGAAGCTGGGGGAGGAGATGGAGGCAGCTTCATTACCTGGTGTTCAGAAAGTTTTAAGTCTGCTACTCATGTAATTGTTCATAATTCTGGCTCTCCAACACCGTTGTTAAGGCAAGCAAGTAGGTTTATCTGATCACTGACATATCCATTTGATACACCTGGACTACCCTTTTGGGTATCTTTTTCTTTTTAGCAGAGGCCTGTGTGTGTGCGTGTGTGTGTGTAAACAGCCATGGCCAGTTCTTTACTACACTATATTTTAGTCAGCTAGTAGGAGTTTCAAAAACGCCACCCTGATCCTTGCATTAATTGCCAGACCTTTCCATTTTCATTTTTACAGTAATATAACTTGAAGCTCAAAGTTCATAGCAGAGGAACATAGCAATAATTGGAGCCCAGCTTCATCTGATCAAAAATCTAACTTTCTGCTACTTTTCAGCATTTAACATTTCTCTCCATATTGCCCCTGGAGAAAGATGCAGTCTCTGTTAGAGATGCTTCTTGGTCCCTGTGGACCCTCTAGGATCACACTGAACATCCCAAATGATCAGTGTGTTCTTGGCTGCTGCTGCTGCTGCTGCTGCTGCTAAGTCGCTTTAGTCTTGTCCGACTCTATGCAACCCCATAGACGGCAGCCCACCAGGCTCCCCTGTCCCTGGGATTCTCCAGGCAAGAACGCTGGAGTGGGTTGCCGTTTCCTTCTCCTTGGCAGGAGAGCTATATCACTGAATTAATCTAAAGGTATTAACTTGGGGGCTACAGGTTTATGTCATAAACCATGTAGAATGAAGGAAGCCAGAAAATATATCCTCTGATTCCATTTATATAAGTTCAAAAGTAGGCAGAACTAATGGACAGTGTCAAAAATTAAGGTAGTAATTATTTTCAGAGGACAGGAAATGAAAAGGGCCCCAGGGATTTTGGGGTACTAGTCATGTTCTGTTTCATGAGATAGAGCTGATGACAGGGGAGTGTTCAGCTAGTGAAAGTTAATCCAATCACATACCTGTGATTTGTGCATTTTTCTATATGTATGGTCTAATTCAATAAAAACATTTCTAAAAGTTACATCAAACCTAGAGCCCAGATAGTTTTGAAGCAACTTCTTTGAATTATCTGACACTTTTACAATGAATCAAAATTTTCCGGGGAAAAAGAGACAATAATAGTTTATAAAAGAAAAAACATTTTAGAAAATTGTCCTTCATATCTTTCCATTATTGCCGATGTTTCATCTATTCTGTTGGGCTTAGAGTGAAAATTTGAATCCCAATATGTTATCATGGCTTAAATCCTCCTATTGAAATTCAAAAGTAATTATTCTTTTTTCTTTGTGCCATAAGATACCGATTTTGATGAAATGTGGTTCATGTTTTAACCTTACTGATCATTATAGTAATCACTGATGTATTTTATGGTACACATAAAAGGTTAGTACATTAGAATTGTGTTGGATTACCAGCTCCTGCTAAAGTATATGTTATTGCCGTAAGAATAGAGGAAGTTCCTACCGAAAGGAAAATTTTGAAATAGTGAGATACTATGATTCTGACTAGAAAAGCTGCATACAATGTAGTAAATGTTTTCATCCTTTCAGGAGCCACCTACTACGAAATAAGTATGAAAGTGGCCTGCATTAATTGAATGTCTGATAATTAATATCAGTCACTGTTTGAAGCATATTGCATTGGATTGACTCACTTATCAACCTATGACAGAGGTTTTTTATTATCTCCATTTTACAGATGAGGAAACTAAGGCACACTGTGTTGTGTAACTTGCCTCAGATTATTATACAGCCAGTTAGAGGAAAGCTAGGACATAAACCTACTCAGTTTGACTCTGTCTTCTGGTAAAGGGCAAGCAATTCATTCTCGAGGTTTCACTCCTTCACTCTCTAATGCGTAGAAAAATCTGTTGGTATTTCATAAATAGTTTAAGTGGAAAATGAATGATGAGGGCTTGGCAGCCTTGAGTTAAGATAAATGGGGCAATAATCTCATAAATTAAAAGGTAGTGATGATTGTACAAAGAGTATTGAGTTCATGGAGAGGAAAGAATGGGGGATAGGAGGCAGCAAAGGGAGTGATGTGAGTTAGTGCAGCTTTGTGAAGACTGTGATACAGACAGCAGAACTTTGGATGCAACTTGATGCCAGTTAGTGCCCACCACTGGGCAGGATCTGTTCACTGAGTCGAGCACCAAATGAAACAATGGATGGACAAACATTACAGTTGGTGCCTCTAATCAGGATGGTCTCCCATCTACTCTACCTGTAGGACTATAATTCAAGACAGCCATGTATCCATGTATTTCCTCAAGCCTAGGATTACATCCTGGAGACTTTTTTCTTTTTGTCATATGCTAATTCATCACACAAGTGCCCTCAAAGGGCAGCTTTCTGCCAAGTAATGATGACAGACACTTAACTCCTATCTCCATGTCCTGTTCATGGCAGAGGAGTTGTTGTATCTGCTAACCATGTTTGAGAAATCTTGAATGCTTGCTACTGTCTTCCCTTAATAAGGATCCTATCCCAAATCAATGAAATAATATACTTTTTAAAAGAAAACCCTGCTGAAAGTGATGTGAATGCCAAAACCTCAGGAAGAGTTGAAGGAAGACAATCCCTATGTTTGGGATCCTTAGGTACCTATGATGCTACCTCAGAGGGATGCGTTCCCTTCCCCTGTAGTGCAGAGCAACATGTTGACTCTTGTCTACTACATTGAACTAATTACCATATAACTGGTGAGCCATTAAAAGCGTTTGGACATCCTGAGCATTTGGAGGATGATGCTTGAGGCCCTCTCACTTCAAGCTCTTTTGCTGCTTCTCACTCTATTTTGGGTTTGGTGATGATCATCATCATAGATAATATTTATGAAGTACATAATTGCCTATTGGGCACTGTGTTGAGTGCTTTAGAAACATTTTATCAATAGTGACAAGTCCTGTGAGGTAGGCAGTAATACTTTCCTCCAATTATAGATGAGAAGATGGAAGCTTAGTGAGATTGTGTAATGTGCGTAAGGCTATACAACTGTTAAGTGTTGGAGTCAATATTCAAGCCCACATTGTCCTGATCCCTAAGCTGGCACCTGCTGCAGTAGATTTTATCTGCCTGTAGCAATTCCATATCTCCATTCCTCAGCTCTTCACTCACTGATTTAACTTGTTAAAAGCATTGGCCTCAGTAATTTTGACTTTAGAACTCTTGCTCGGTTGGCATGCAGTCTCTGGCTTCATAACTGTACTCTCTCATCAAAGTCAGGCTGAGACTTCAAGTCATTTAGTTGGCAACACTCCCAGGCCTTCTCTGATCCTCAGGCAAGCAGGAGACCTGACATACCTGCTTTGGGATACCCTCTACCAAGAAATTCAAAAATTTTGCATGGTTGAACAGATGGATAGAAGCACAATGAAATTGCTTCTTTCTTTTTATTTGCAAAGATAGAGCTGGACTTGAAGAAATAGATGCAAAGCAAAACCCACTCCATATTTAGTTAGTCTCAAAATACACATGACCTGAGAGCTCCCTGTTTAGCTCACCTCCTTACTTCTGCTGCAAATGTTTGCTGATGCTACAGCTTACAAAGCACAAATCTGCAGGGGCCTCTGAGCCCCTTTGGTACACTTTTTCCCCTGATTGGGTAAATGTCAGTGGAAAATCACCATATATTTAGTGTTTTAATAAAACTACAGAATTGTTTATTTTGTGGCCTCGGGTTTCAAAAGGAAAAGAAATAGCCACATTAAACTTTGCCCCTAAAACTCCAGCAACTCCCTCCAGGATACTTATAAATGTTATCCTCCTGCCACCCGAGCTATGTTTTCACTAGGACATCCTCCGCTGCTAATTCTAGTCGATAATCATAGGACTGGCCAGGGTCATTTTCAGGCTCGAGGAAAGAAATAGCATCCAGATTGTGTGTCACAAGAAACATGACTTTAATTCCTAACTTCCAGTTCCTTGATGACAAGGTCAATGAATGCCAAACTTAGATCATGGAACAGTAATTCTACCGAGAACACACAAGCATGAAATCTATCTCAGCTTTTATTTCCCTGCCTAGTCCTCAGAGGGCTTCATCATCACCTTCAACCTCAGTGTTAAAAACTAGCTTTGTGCACTGCAGCGTCCAGTACACCGATGAGAATGAAGGGGTGATTCAGTCAGCTGCAATGGCTTCATGGTGCCCAGAAGATCCAGGTGTCTCTGAGATGTCATTTTAGCTGCAGTTGTGTTTGTAGAGGTTGTCACATGGAGAGTGGGAATTCTATAGGCCAGGGAGCCTCCTCTCCCCCTCTTCCTCCACTTGTTTTCCAGCTCTTATGTGTTTCTTAAAAGAAACATGGTTGGAAACTATAGATACCCTGAAATGCAAATTTACTCCATATTTGAAGCATCACAATGGCATACATTAACGCTCACACATAAGTATGATCACCATCTCTTCAGAGAGTTCCTCTTTTGAGGAAAGAGAGAAACCAATGGCTTTGGATATCGGAGTCCTGGAAGTGAGAAGAAAGCTCCCTCCCAGAGGATGAGAAAGGAAGAAAGGGATAAAAATCAATGTTATGCTACCTCATTCCTCTATCAGACCTGTCCACACACTAACTGAATAGTATTTGGTACAGTTGCTAAGAACATTATGAGGTTTCTATATATGATAATTTAAAATTTGGATATTTCCAACCTGTGACTAAATATTGCTATTTAATTAACACTAAGTAATTGAACTATTATTATCCATGATGCTTTCTAATGAGTTCTAGGTTCTATTTCATAGTTATGGCTTTTAAAAAAATTATCAAAATCTGTGTTTTCTGTATTGTATACATTTCCTTAACTTTTGAACAAAAGGTCTAAATGGAAGAGCTAATCTTTTATTGGAATAAAGGCAAATAATTAATGTCTCTCATTTCATTGGGGTTCTTAGGCATAACCATGAGGACAGTCATAACATAAATCCATTCAGCAGTAAATAACTTTCTGTCTGTGTAATGGCTGCAAGCTGAACCACAGCAGATGTGAAGATTAGCAGGCAGAAATCAACCTTCTTTTGGTGATGTACTAAGGCAAAAAATGCTGAATATTAGCAAATAAAAAGGAAAACATTCACTGTAGCTCCATTCACTATATTTCAGTGTTAAGAATAGATAACCACTTCCTTGTATTCCAGAATAAATAAGAAGGGAATTAATGTAAGGGACTGCAACATTCTTTTGGGAGGGAAGAAATGGGACTAGAATTAGGAAATTGGCTCATGGAAGAAATCCCAGGGAATAAGTGGTGGGGGGCTAGTGGAAAGAAGTCAGCTTGTCTCTGTTTACCCTTCTTCACAACTATGAGAGGTAAAAGAACCAAGCAGAAAACTCATTCTTGGGGTGAGGACCAAATCTCCTCCCTTCTGTTGGAGGAACCTTCTAGACAGCAAGAATGGCAATGGTCCTCTCTTCTGTGGACAAGATGAATGTGAGCTGGTGAATCAGTGCCTCCTTATCCCTACTGGGCTCACACTGTTCTAGTTGCCACTCCTTGGCTTCTTAAGGCAGAACTCTCCTTTTCTTCTATGCCTGTGAGTCACCCACCTGCAAAGGCTGATTGTCAGTAGATGTTAAAGCTTGATTTGGCTGCCTTCACTATATGTTAGGGGCTTCCTCTGGTGGCTCAGTGGTAAGGAATCCACCTGCAATGCAGGAGCTACGGGTTGGATCCCTGGGTTGGGAAGATCCCCCGGAGGAGGGCATGGCAACATACTCTAGTATTCTTGCTTAGAGAATCCCATGGACAGGGCATGCTGGCGGATTACAGTCAATGGAGTCACAAAGAGTCAGACATGACTGAAGCAACTGAAGCACACACGCCTGCACTATGTTTATTAGGGACACTGTATCCCTGAGGGTTTCCTGTGTGATTAGTGAGAACTCGCAGCCTGTCCAAGGTTTAGGATTATCGTGCAGGACTGTGTGGATCACAGCAAACTGTGGAAAATTCTTCAAGAGATGGGAATACCAGACCACCTGATCTGCCTCTTGAGAAATCTGTATGCAGGTCAAGAAGCAACAGTTAGAACTGTACATGGACCAACAGACTGGTTCCAAATCGGGAAAGGAGTATGTCAGGGCTGTATATTGTCACCCTACTTATTTAAACTATATGCAGAGTACATCATGCAAAATGCCGGGCTGGACAAAGCACAATCTAGAATCAAGATCGTCAGGAGAAATATCAATAACCTCAGATATGCAGCTGACACTACCCCTATGGCAAAAGCAAAGAGGAACTAAAAACCTCTTGATGAAAGTGAAAGAGCAGAGTGAAAAAGTTAACTCAACATCCAGAAAACTAAGATCATGGCATCTGGTCCCATCACTTCATGGCAAATAGATGAGGAAACAATGAGATACTTTTTTTTTTTGGCTTCAAAATCACTGCAGATGGTGACTGCAGCCATGAAATTAAAAGATGCTTGCTCCTTGAAAGAAAAGCTATGACCAACCTAGACAGCATATTAAAAAGCAGAGACATTACTTTGCCAACAAAGGTCCGTCTAGTCAAAGCTATGGTTTTTCCAGTAGTCATGTATGGACGTGAGAGTTGGACCATAAAGAAAGTTGAGAGCCGAAGAATTGATGCTTTTGAACTGTGGCGTTGGAGAATATTCTTGAGAGTCCTTTGGACTCAAGGAGATCAAATGGGTCAATCCTAAAGGAAATCAGTATTGAATATTCATTGGAAAGACTGATGCTGAAGCTGAAACTCCAATACTTTGGCCACTTGATGCAAAAAACTGACTCATTGGAAAAGACCCTGATGTTGTGAAAGATTGAAGGCAGGAGAAGGGGACAACAGAGGATGAGATGGTTGGATGGCATCACCGACTCCCGATGGACATGAGTTTGAGCAAGCTCCAGGAGTTGGTGATGGACAGGGAAGCCTGGTGTGCTGCAGTCCATGGGTTTCAGAGTCAGACGTGACTGAGCGACTGAACTGAACTGAAGGGGGAGGAGCAGCAGGGGCAAAATACAGATGTCTCCACCTTTGGGCTAGATGCCTTATGTATCCTGACGTCTCAGTGCTCCAGGAACCTGGATGTGGGACCAGATCTGAGCCCCTGAAGCAGAGTGGAAATACTGCAGTGCCTTCCTCTTCCTGTCAGATTCGAGTCTGGTTTCTCTAGCTCTGTTGTTAACCTGTCACAGAGGCCACTTCACAGCAGCTGATTCCTATTCTTTCCTGTTCCCCAGAGGGCAATTCATAACTTTCCGCCTCTGAGCTTAAATACCATTGCAGTCTGGACCATTCTGCTTATTTCTTAATTGTATTTTGTCAGTATTACTCCTTAGGAGATGTCTGAAAAAGCTGACTACCTGTGCTAGGAGTCTAACATCTGAGCGACTAGAAGTCCCCAGGTATTGTAGACGCTGTAAAGGCCAAAATCACCTGACTCCAGAAAGATGGGTCAGGAGGCAGCTCGGAGCAGCAGAAGTATAAATCAGAGGGCAGAGGAAAAGAAATAGTGGTGTGGGTGTGGAATAACCTAAAACCCTGAGTGGAGAGCCTTTCTGGTGTCCACTTGTCAACTGTGGAGCCTCATGTTGACTTTTCCTTTCTCTGCTTCTGTTCCCGTTCCTTCTTTCACCTTCCTCTTCCACTTCTATGCTTCTGTTTTCTCAAAGTCTCCATCTCCCCCTCTTGAATATACCTGCTCTATTCCTATTGTCTTAAAAAAAATTACTTATTTTAATTTTTATCCCACTTGCCCACTGAATTATAATATTGGTACATATCTTAGTTACTTTAACTGGCTGGTGAGCAGAGGTGAAGTGAAAATCACTCAGTCGTGTTGGATTCTTTGCAACCCAATGGGCTATACATTCCATGAAATTCTCCAGGCCAGAATACTGGAGTGGGTAGCCTTTCCCTTCTCCAGGGGATCTTCCCAACCCAAGGATTGAAGCCAGGTCTCCGGCATTGCAGGGAAGCCCGAGAATACTGGAGTGGTGAGCAGAGGACATGACTTCATACCAGGCCAGAGAAGATAAAAAGTCAAATTCAGTTTCCCATCATTTCAGTGAAGAACTGGTCTATTGACCTAGTTACAGTTCTAATTCTTATAAGACAAAGAGAAAGGTGTTGATTTCCTTATAGAAGTCTGTTAAAAATTAAATGGCCAGGGGTACATATTAAATATGATTTTATTCCACTAATAAATTGTATGGATTAGGATTTTTAATGCATTGAAAATAATTTAAAGGATAATGGACATTACAAATATATTTATAATCTATCATATTAATAGGAAAAATATGAAAGAATCAAATGCTGGAGTTTTATATATAGAAAAGAAATTTAAAACTGAGTGCATTTCTATGAGTTTGAATTCTCATAGAAAATGAGTTCTGTGTTGTTTATATTAATAACTGGAGGGAGCATCCCAGGTAAAGAGAGCAAACTGTTTAAAACGGATATGGTGCTGTGTCTTCAAATAGTGTACATCATCAAAATGAACTTTAACGTTGTGTAAATCTTTCTGAGAAGCAAACAGTTCTTGAGCACCTGACCTGTTATTTTCAGGGCACGAACTTCCAGGAGACAATGGAAGGGCTGAGAAATGTTGCCCTGGCTGATTTGCACTCCCTTTGCTCAGTTCTCCTATTTGGAGCTCCATCTGCCCTGTGTTTGACAAATCTGTCTTTTCGGGGTACTCCTTTTAACTTTTCTTCATCACAACCTGCATCTGAATGTAACCAATTCAGCCTACTGCTCAGTGCTGAGCACAGCAAGAAATCCACATCAGCACCCCCACCACCCCTACCCCCAGCCCTGCACTAACTGCCTTCTACTTTTACAAAACCAAATGCCAAACTGGTTTTACAATGGAGATGTTGAACATAAAAGTTGGCTCCATCATAATGTCCACCCGGTGGTTATGTGAATGGTTGCTTATAACTTGTGTTCAGCTTTCTAGCCAAGCACTAGTGTCGCCTAAAATTGCTACTGTGAGAAAACCAAAATGCTATTTTGTAAGCCCAGACTGTTCATCTAAGTTTTGGAAAACTGCTCTTCTTTCTGCAGAGCTTGCTAAAGAAAGATAAACAACTCTACCCAGACAATGGGCAGCTGGGGAGCTGTGGCTCTTTATTAAGTTACATATTACTGTGGAGATGGGCAGAGATGTGTGCTTTAAAGGCAGTTGCTTTCTTGTGGGGTAAAATATATTAAATATCAGCAATCTCCACAGATCCCTGAGTTGACCTTTTATGGATCTGTTACTGAGAAATTTATCAGCCTCTTTTTTCCCATGATCACATCAGAAGCTTAATTTGAATATTATCTATCATTGTTATACTTTAAACAACTAATGGCTTAAAATAATCAATAATTGGTGTATGATAGCTGATGATCAGTGACGCTTTTTTCCCCCACAAGTATTTGCCAGACATCATCTTGACTTCTGAAGAAGCTATATATGATGAGTAATTGAATGCCTGAAGATATGTTGGATTTGTGTCTGAGGGCAGAATACAATTTTAAATAATTTATTTGACCTGCCTAGAATTATTAAATTTCAAATGAACAAATTAATAATAAAATCTGTGCAGGATGATAGTAATAATCTAATTCTTCCGTTTAGCCTGAATTTTGAGTCAAATATATAATTTATTCAGTGATAATAAATTTGTATCTTAATAACATGAAATTATTTCAGGGATTGGCTGTCATCTTTGGAGCCATCAGGCAATAGGTACAAGTGGCCTCATGGGGGAACTCAGTAATTCCTAGCAATGCAATCAGATGGAAATAGTAACGTATGCCTATCACTGCTGCCAAGTGCCTCCTGGGCTATAGGGATGAGAAATAGAGGGTAATGCTGAGGAGGGAAGAAAGCTACTTTATGGAGACCTAAGAATCAGAGTCTATGAGTCCTTGCAAGGAAGTGCAAAGGGCATATGGAAAATAAGTTCTCATAAGATGAAAAAGTGTTCCTCCATAGTGGGAGGGTTGGCAGTTGTCAAGTATTCTATAGTCCTAACTAATGTGGAGTCAATCCCAAAATAAACCCAGGAAAGAGTGACTGTGTCTGAAGTGATAAAGGGTCTGTGAGTTGAAATGGAAAAGTTACTTGAAATACAGGAACTTAGTGCAATCTTATAGATGACTTCTATTTCTTTGCATTGATCGCTGAGGAAGGCTTTCTTATCTCTTCTTGCTATTCTTTGGAACTGTGCATTCAGATGCTTATATCTTTCCTTTTCTCCTTTGCTTTTCACTTCTCTTCTTTTCACAGCTATTTGTAAAGCCTCCCCAGAGAGCCATTTTGCTTTTCTGCCTTTCTTTTCCATGGGGATGGTCTTGATCCCTGCCTCCTATACAATGTCAGGAACCTCAGTCCATAGTTGATCAGGCACTCTATCAGATCTAGTCCCTTAAATCTATTTGTCACTTCCACTGTATAATCATAAGGAATTTGATTTAGGTCATACCTGAATGCTCTAGTGGTTTTCCCTACTTTCTTCAATTTAAGTCTGAATTTGGCAATAAGGAGTTCATGGTCTGAGCCACAGTCAGCTCCTGATCTTGTTTTTGCTGACTGTATAGAGCTTCTCCATCTTTGGCTGCAAAGACTAAAGATCTCCTGAAGAAAATTATATAGACACCAAGGAAACATTTCATGCCAAGATGGGCTCGATAAAGGACAGAAATGGTATGGACCTAACTGAAGCAGAAGATATTAAGAAGAGGTGGCAAGAATACACAGAAGAACTGTACAAAAAAGATCTTCATGACCCAGATAATCATGAGGGTGTGATCACTTACCTAGAGCCAGACATCCTGGAATATGAAGTCAAGTGGGCCTTAGAAAGCATCACTATGACCAAAGCTAGTGGAGGTGATGAAATTCCAGTTGAGCTATTCCAAATCCTGAAATATGATGCTGTGAAAGTGCTGCACTCAATATGCCAGCAAATTTGGAAAACTCAGCAGTGGCCACAGGACTGGAAAAGGTCAGTTTTCATTCCAATCCCAAAGAAAGACAATGCCAAAGAATGCTCAAACTACCACACAATTGCACTCATCTCACACGCTAGTAAAGTAATACTCAAAATTCTCCAAGTCAGGCTTCAGCAATACATGAACCGTAGACTTCCAGATGTTCCAGCTGGATTTAGAAAAGGCAGAGGAACCAGAGATCAAATTGCCAACATCCGCTGGATCATCAAAAAAGCAAGAGAGTTCCAGAAAAACATCTATTTCCGTTTTATTGACTATGCCAAAGCCTTTGCCTGTGTGGATCACAATAAACTGTGGAAAATTCTGAACTAGATGGGAATACCAGACCACCTGACCTGCCTCTTGAGAAACCTATATGCAGGTCAGAAAGCAACAGTTAGAACTGGACATGGAACAACAGACTGGTTCCAAATTGGGAAAGGAGTAGGTCAAGGCTGTATATTGTCACCCGGCTTATTTATCTTTTATGCAGAGTACATCATGAGAAACACTGGGCTGGAAGAAGCACAAGCTGGAATCAAGATTGCCGGGAGAAATATCAATAACCTCAGATATGCAGATGACACCACCCTTACGGCAGAAAGTGAAGAGGAACTAAAAAGCCTCTTGATGAAAGTGAAAGTGGAGAGTGAAAAAGTTGGCTTAAAGCTCAACATTCAGAAAACGAAGATCATGGCATCCGGTCCCATCACTTCATGGGAAATAGATGGGGAAACAGTGGCTGACTTTATATTTTTTGGACTCCAAAATCACTGCAGATGGTGACCGCAGCCATGAAATTAAAAAACGCTTACTCCTTGGAAGGAAAGTTATGACCAACCTAGATAGCATATTGAAAAGCAAAGACATTACCCTGCCAATAAAGGTCCGTCTAGTCAAGGCTATGGTTTTTCCAGTGGTCATGTATGGATGTGAGAATTGGACTGTGAAGACAGCTGAGCGCTGAAGAATTGATGCTTTTGAACTGTGGTGTTGGAGAAGACTCTTGAGAGTCCCCTGGACTGCAAGGGCATCCAACCAGTCAATTCTAAAGGAGATCAGTCCTGGGTGTTCTTTGGAAGGAATGATGCTAAAGCTGAAACTCCAGTACTTTGGCCACCTCATGCAAAGAGTTGACTCATTGGAAAAGACTCTGATGCTGGGAGGGATTGTGGGCAGGAGGAGAAGGGGATGACAGGATGAGATGGCTGGGTGGTATCACCGACTAGATGGACGTGAATTTGAGTGAACTCCAGGAGTTGATGATGGACAGGGAGGCCTGGCGTGCTGCAATTCATGGGGTCGCAAAGAGTCGAACACAACTGAGCAACTGAACTGAACTGAACTGAGCTGAATAACCCCTTCCCTAAGAGTCTAAGGGGACTGTAAAGGTGTTTATGGCTGGTGAGAGGGCTTGAGACAAGTCAGAAAGTTACTTCTTCATTTCTTTTTGGTGGGAGGGTGTTGTCCTTCCAGATTGACGTTTGGGAAACTTACCTGCTTTAGTGAGACTCCAATATGTTTATATTAAAGTGTTTAGATGGAATTTTATGTTGCCTGGTCAGTTTCAATTAAATGTATTAATGGAGAAATGTCCTTAGTGGGAGAAATGCTTAAAACCACATAGTTGGTCTGCATCTTGATAGGATAATAGAAGCACAATTCTTTTCTCTCTAGAAGCAAAATATCCCCAGCAAGGGTGGGTTCCAAAAAACTGTTCGAAAGAATTGCCATTTTTCCTCTGCTTCCCTGTTTGAAATTTAGACTCCTTTCTCCATGTTGGGCTTCCCTTGTGGCTCAGTTGGTAAAAAATCTGTCTGCAATGCAGACAAAGGAGACCTGGGTTTGATCCCTGGGTTGGGAAGATCCCCTGTAGAAGAGAAAGGCTACCCACTCCAGTATTTTGGCTTAGAGAATTCCATGGACTGTATAGTCCATTGGGCCGCAAAGAGTCGGACATGACTGATCAACTTTTACTTCACTTCTCCATGTTAGTTGAAGGATCTTCATGAGGAAATGATTGGCCAGTTATTTGGTATATTATCATTGTGATGTGTTCTTTGAACATCTTTTACATTTTAGGTGAACCTAGTCTTTCCTTCCAATCTAAGAATTCTCGTGGTAAACAAAAAATTCAGTGAATGGTCTTTGTGCCTCAGACTTGGTGCCTCCTTCCAAGACAGACCTCTTAATGCCTTGCTTATTTCTGTTAGGACAATGTATTACCTAAAGCACAAAGCTGGCCTAAATATATTATTTTCCACCAGCTGATGCCATCTACTCCATTAAGTACTTACAGTGGCTCAGAAAGATAAAATCTGAACCAATTCTGTAATCTATAAAATGGGATTACTACCAGTAGCAGAGAGCTCTATTAGTATTATACTCAGTTTTGACATCACAAAATGTAATAAACTACTCACTGGACCATTTCCAAAATACATATATCTTGCTTCAGACCTACATTGGACATTGTGGGAAGAACAGTCCAGGTGAACGGTTTGTAATCTTTTGGCAAAGGGTATATCAGAAGACATATGCTGCGTTTTCCCATTTAATTATTTTTTTCCTTCTATAACTAGAGGCTGTTTTAAAACAGACAAAAAGAATACGATTATGTTGGAAACTTCTTTCTGTTTCTATAACTGCGTTTGCCTGAAATATAATTTGTAGCCCAGCTGCTGCTGCTGCTGCTAAGTCGCTTCAGTCGTGTCTGACTCTGTGCGACCCCATAGACAGCAGCCCACCAGGCTCCCCCGTCCCTGGGATTCTCCAGGCAAGAACA
>NW_011494690.1:5858916-5876564 GCF_000754665.1 Bison bison bison | reverse complement strand
TGCCTGAAATATAATTTGTAGCCCAGCTGCTGCTGCTGCTGCTAAGTCGCTTCAGTCGTGTCTGACTCTGTGCGACCCCATAGACAGCAGCCCACCAGGCTCCCCCGTCCCTGGGATTCTCCAGGCAAGAACACTGGAGCGGGTTGCCATTTCCTTCTCCAATGCATGAAAGTGAAAAGTGAAAGTGAAGTCGCTCAGTCGTGTCAGACTCTTAGCGACCCCATGGACTGTAGCCTATCAGGCTCCTGCGTCCAAGGGATTTTCCAGGCAAGAGTACGGGAGTAGGTCTCCAGTGCCTTCTCCACAGCCCACCTATGAACATTTAAACTTATAAATCCTTCATTGACATCGTTAGCCGTATTTGACCTCTTTCATATTATGTAGCTGATAAATGAATTCCAAATTTCTACATATCTCTAACCAAATTTCTACGGGTTTGCGGGTAGAAATAATGTCCTTGGGGAACTGTTTATACTTTTCTCAAAGCTGGGGTTTGTAAGGAAGGAAATATTTATGTATATGAAATCATTTATTTAATCCATTCAATTAAACATCTAAATGATAGGTCAATTAAGCCATATTGAATAACCCCACTCTATAGAGAGGACTGTCAAAGACACTGAAGGAAATTTCAAGAGAGAGAAGAAGCAGTCTTTGTTTTGGAAAAACTTATAATCTATTTAGGGAAAGTAGCCTAACAGATAAGAAAAATGCTTAATACTTGACAGTATAAAAAGAAGCATTGAGATGAGTAGATTGAGATATGTGATAAAGAGATATAAAGCAAAGGTAATTAAATATAAGTGGAATTAATCTGAGAAGCCTTCATGTAAGAAGTGAATTTTGAATAGGATTTTGATAAAAGATTAGTGGAGAGAAACTTTAAGTAAGATAAGTAGCCTTCACAACTAGAGACATGAAATATAAAGCTTTGAGCAGAGAATAAGAAATTATCTTACCCTAAGTAAATACTACATTTAGAAATGTAGTGGAAGCCCTTTCATCTGACATGTATTGGCTGGCTAATCAAAAAAGAACATTTTAAAGGGTATCAAAATATGGAACACATACAACATTAAACATTTTACTTTAAAGTAAAGCCTATAAATGTATACTCAACCACAATTTTGTAAACATAATGCCAGGATATTTTCTTTTGAAATGGATTCTATTGATTCCTTTTTCTTTTTAACTCTAATTTTATTTTTAAAATTTATTTTATTGAAATATTATTGATTTACAATGCTGTTAGTTTCTGCTATATAGCAAAATGATTCAGTTACAAACACACACACACATAAATATATTTTTTTGAATAGGATATATCTATATTTTGTATTAGAATGTTATATGTATATGTTCTCCTCCTTTTCTAATGCTTCTCTTGCATTAGCCACACCCACATGTTTTTTTCTCAGTTTCCAAGTTCTATTGGAAGCAAGATTAGACTCTGAGACATTTACTAACCAATATGAATATATGGTCTCCTGCTGTGTCTCACCCCCACCAAAAATTGTGTATAATTGTCCCATCTATACAAAATTTGAAGGCTGATTTTTTTTGAGGATACACCTTCAAAAAAAACTTTCCAATTTTTTAATTTCCATAATAACAACAATTCCTTTAATTTTCATATTTCATTTAATCGGTTACTGTATTTGAATTCAGTTATATAAATGCTGTAAAGAATTAGTAGGTTTAGGAACATATATGTGACTATCAGAAAGTAGATCAATTATCCTTCCATAAAATATTAAAAAATTAAATAAAACAAGCAATAATTAACAGAAAGACATATTATAGATATTATAAGAAAACAAGAATCTTTTTATAGTACTCCAGGCTGTATTTTAGAATAAAACAGAATACAAAGCAAAAATAAATAAATAAATAGTCAACTTATTTTGAAGGAGTAGACATATAAGCATATTTATGGGCTTACTAATAATAACCTGCTGAATGAGGGAATTCATCAAGTAGAGGTTCTCATTTTGTGTATTTTAGAGATGAATGATATGTTAAGTCAGTTAAGTAAAGATCAGTCAGTAAAGAGATACTGTATTAAGATAGCTATTGGAATACAATTTTGAAGGTTAACTCAAAGATGAGCCTAGATTTAGAAGTCAATTAAAAGTGATTGTAGAACTTGAAGTTAAAATAGCTGGAGGTCATCATATATCACCCATGACTTTAATCCCTAGTGATGATAAATAAAATGCTAGAAGGAGAAAATTAAAATAGGTGCAATCAAAGAACAAGGTAAAAAAAAAAAAGAACAAGGTAAACATCTTTGTGGCTCAGAAACATAACAGAAATGCAAAACTGAATAAAGTGAGGCTGAAGCTACCAGCGTTCTAAGCTTAGTACCAAACATTATTTTAGTAGATTTTATACTTTGAACATCTGGTTCAACATTACTATAGTAAAGAACTTAGACTATGTCTACATAATAAAAATGACAGTGGATTGTGGAGGATTTATGCTCTCCAAAATATGCCATTTCAGAACAAATCCACAGGTTCTACCAAAAACTGGTGCAGTCAAACAAATGGTATCCTATTTATGACTTTAGCTCATTGCTGAAATAGCCAATAGGTGAAAATTCTATTTTTGAGCAAGAGCCCATTTCGTGGATCACCCTTATAGATTGACCAAAAGGCGTCTTTTGGTCAGGGCATCTTTCTTACCCAAACCAATCTGTAGAGTGACACCAACATAGTTCTGAAACCGATCTAATCCATGTCTTAGACTCAGGGGCACAATAGCCATACCTATGACCTTGGGGATGCTCCAGTAAAAGGCATTGGGAAGGTGATCCTTCTCTACTAGGGGTGATGTGGGGGCTTTCTTGAAGATTTCAAAGTGACCTATCAAAGAGGTCACTTCTAGATCTAGAAGTAATACCCCAAAAAGATGTCCTCTTCATTATAGGGGACTGGAATGCAAAAGTAGGAAGTCAAGAGATACCTGGAATAACAGCCAAATTTGGCCTTGGAGTACAAAATGAAGCAGGGCAAAGACTAACAGTTTTGCCAAGAGAACACCCTCTTCCAACAACACAAGAGAAGACTCTACACATGGATATCACCAAATGGTCAATACCGAAATCAGATTGATTATATTCTTTGTGGCCGAAGATGGAGAAGCTCTATACAGTCAGCAAATACAAGACCGGGAGCTGACTGTAGCTCAGATCATGAACTCCTTATTGCCAAATTCAGACTTAAATTGAAGAAAGTAGGGAAAACCACTAGAGCATTCAGGTACGACCTAAATCAAATCCCTTATGATTATACAGTGGAAGTGAGAAATAGGTTCAAGGGAGTAGATCTGATAGACAGAGTGACTGAAGAACTATGAACGGAGGTTCATGGCATTGTACAGGAGACAGTGATCAAGACCATCCCCAAGGAAAAGAAATGCAAAAAGGCAAAATGATTATCTGAGGAAGCCTTACAAATAGCTGAGAAAAGAAGAGAAGCTAAAGGCAAAGGAGAAAAGGAAAGATATACCCATTTGAATGCAGAGTCCCAAAGAATAGCAAGGAGAGATAAGAAAACCTTTAACAGTGATCAATGCAAAGAAATAGAGGGAAACAATAGAATGGGAAAGACTAGAGATCTCTTCAAGAAAACTATAGATACCAATGGAATATTTCATGCAAAGATGGGCACAATAAAGGACAGAAATGGTATGGACCTAACAGAACAGCAGATTATTAAGAAGATGGGGCAAGAATACACAGAAGAACTATACAAAAAAGATCTTCATGACCCAGATAATCATGATGGTGTGATCACTCACTCAGAGTCAGACATCCTGGAATGTGAAGTCAGTGGGCCTTAGGAAGCATCACTACAAACAAAGCTAGTGGAGATGATGAAATTCCAGTTGAGCTATGTCAAGTGCTAAAAGATGGCACTGTGAAAGTGCTGTACTCAATATGCCAGCAAATTTGGAAAACTCAGCAGTGGCCACAGGACTGGAAAAGGTCAGTTTTCATTCCAGTCCCAAAGAAGGGTAATGCCAAAGAATGTTCAAACTACCTCACAATTGCACTCATCTCACACACTAGCAAAGTAATGCTCAAAATTCTCCAAGCCAGGCTTCAACGGTATGTGAACTGAGAAATTCCAGATGCTCAAGCTGGATTTAGAAAAGGCAGAGAAACCAGAGATCAAATTGCCAACATCCGTTGGATCATTGAAAAAGCAAGAGAGTTCCAGAAAACACATCTACTTCTGCTTTATTGACTATGCCAAAGCCTTTGACTGTGTATATCACAACAAACTGTGGAAAATTCTGAAAGAGATGGGAATACCAGACCACTTTACCTGCCTCCTGAGAAATCTGTGTGCAGGTCAGGAAGCAACAGTTAGAACTGGACATGGAACGACAGACTGATTCCAAATCGGGAAAGGATTACATCAAGGCTGTATAGTGTCACCCTGCTTATTTAACTTCTATGCAGAGTACATCATGAGAAACGCTGGGCTGGATGAAGCACAAGCTGGAATCAAGATTGCAGGGAGAAATATCAATAACCTCAGATATGCAGATGACACCACCCTAATGACAGAAAGCAAAGAAGGACTAAAGAGCCTCTTGATGAAAGTGAAAGAGGAGAGTGAAAAAGTTGGCTTAAAACTCAACATTCAGAAAATTAGGATCATGGCATCTGGTCCTATCGCTTCATGGCAAATAGATGGGGAAACAATTGAAACATTGACAGACTTTATTTTTCTGGGCTGCAAAATCACTGCTGATGATGACTACAGCCATGAAATTAAAAGACTCTTGCTCCTTGGAAGAAAAGTTATGACCAACCTAGACAGAATATTAAAAAGCAGAGACATTACCTTGCCAATAAAGGTGCAGGGATATGGTGGACCATTATTCCCTAGGGTTATGTAGGCAAGATCCTAGTCTCTTCATTTATGCCTTATCTCATCCAGGAAGAGTCGGGAACAAAGTCTTCTAGTAGAGTTTCTGATTCACTTGGTGATTCATTAGCTCAGATAGCATACTTGGAAAATGTGGGAGGCTGTCAGATAACAGTGTCTCCCATGTAGAGCCGAATGGACAACAGCACTGGAATGGATCTCTTACTCCCCCTACCCCCTGGCTACTTGCTGATTTAAAGTTGCCAGCTCTGATAGTCCTCAAGGGAGCATACTCTTCCTCTTGAGATCAGGCTTCCATTATTTTCACTTCTGGCACTGGCAGAGGCTCAGAACTTACGAGACAATAGAAATATTTTGTTGAGTGCTTTCCTTGGGTCAGACAATGAGCTCATATAAATGCATTACCTCACAAGAATCCTGTGAGCTAAATATTATCTATTTATGTTATAAACATATAAAATAATGATATTTGAGGCACAGAGAGATTAGTCAATTGAGTGGGTTTACAGATGGAGGAGTAAAACTGGTCCTTGAACTCTGCTCTTTCTAATTCCAGAGACAGAACCTTTGACTACCAGGCTATGCTGGTTTCTGGCAGGCCATGAAATTTTAGCACACACTCAGTTTCTCATAACATATCACCTTTGTTCTTGAAAGCATCTCTGTGTATCTCATGACCCAAGTTCAAACTCTTACTCCTTGAAACACACACATGTGCACACTCATGCACACAAAGTCTATTTTCACAGTCTCATTTATAATGAAGCTCATTATTGCTCAGTTATTGCTTACACCCAATTTCATTTCTGGCTGGGCCTTTAAATGCTTTTTAAATGTTAAGAATCTCCAGGGACCTTCACAAAATGATTTAAGACCAAAGTAGCAGGATTTGTGTTCCCACAAGTCAGACTAGGCAACTGCCAGCTTCCACTTGCCCGCCCCACCTCCCCCAAGTGACAACAGTTGTGTCCAAAGAATAGAAAAGCCAAAGCATTGGATGCATGTTTAGCAATGTGTGAAAGGTGCTTTCAAGGAGATCTGAAGTAAAGGGCAAATTTCAAATACTTGCTGCATTTCTGTGGCCTACTCATTAAGTGTTCTCTTGCTGTTCAGAGCTGGAAAGCATGGTTCTTTTCCCACTTCACCTTTTCCTCTCTGAAATATCTTTATCAGCTTCCCATTCTTCAGTCTGTTGGAAGTTCCTATTTTCCTTTGCAATGATTTCTCAGCAAGCTGACCTCTGCAGATTTCATCAGCCCCACTTGCTTGCACATGCTGTGACTCATTTTCACTAATTTGTGCACTGAGGAGTGAGCAGAAGCCAGTAGACACTGCTGCCTGAGAAGGACTAATCAGCTACCAATGGCAGCAGGAGAATATCTGTGTGGAGAGCTCCAGGAGCCTCCTGTCATAAGCTCCTCCTGCCTCTGGGCCTCCCACTCTGAAGTTTTGATCTTGGATAAGTGGCATGAAAACAAACATCCCTAGCCCTGAGTTAGGCTCACACTGCCAAAACCATGTACAGGAATGTGGCGTTTCTTTCCCATTTGTCTGTTTCAAAATTAACATTTGATTACTACAGTGTTGTATTTTTTGTTTGTTTTTCTGTTTGTTTTTCTTTTTCTTTAACTAAAGAAAAAGAAATATGTGTCTTCTAGTCCTGGCAGATCATTTGTTGTTTTTCTCACCCCTCCTGCTTCTCTCAGTTGTATTTGTGAAATGAGCAAAGGCTGATTTTTAGCAGAGGATATTTCATGGCTTAGTTTCTCATCAAGATGATAAATCAGACTGGGTGCCTGAATAATTACATTCGTGGAGCTGGACTATAATTTTTTTTACTGCAGAATTCACAAGGCAGTGCTCCGACTCATTATATACAACAGTTTTCATAACTCATGCAAATAGTGCATCCAACTTTTGGATAGATAGAAGGATATTTTTAGGAATTTTCATCAATACTTAATAATGCAATTTGCACTACAAACAGAACACTGCAATAAGGAATTCAAGAGTGAATAAGTGCCATTAAGTCAAGTAAGGGGCTTCATAGACATAGTTTCCATTTACAATATCTTGTCTCGAGACACATGAATATACATTTTGGCATAGTCACAGTAGACATTACGCTGTTCCTTTCTGCTATGAAAGCAATGAACATGGTCTTTGCTCTGGGAACTGGGAGTACTGAATTCCATTCTCATTTTCATGAGCAAATTGCTATGCGAATTTATAAAAATTATTTTTCTTTTAACAGAGAAAAGCACTACCAGCCTCTACTTTCTCTGAGATCATTTTTCAAAGCCTGTTTTGGTTTTGTCAGAGAAATATATCCCTCTATTCCTGTGTATCTGAACCTAAAACATACAGATCCAGAGGTTCTTGCTTGCTTTTTATATCTGCCACTCCTCCAAAGGGAAAGAAACAAATCACATACATTAGAAACATAGCAGTTAAAAAAAGAACTAAAAATAAAGGTTGAAGCTAGGGAGCAATAACCATACCTGAACTCCAAAGCAAAGGATATCTGTTCCAGTAGGACGTACAATTTAGCCCTCTGCTTCCTAGGAGTTAAGATAAGAAATAGGATTAGTTATCTAGCACTTTTTTTCTTTCAGCAAGGGATTTTGACAGGGCTTGGATTAATAATTTGAGCACAAGATTTAGCCTAAAAGCCCAAATTTAAAGTCTACTACCAACTAGCACAGAACTGAACAAGTCATTTAATTTCTCTGGGCTTCAATTTTCTTCTCTATAAAATGCAATTGATAATGTATACCCGGAAGTGTGTTGATGAGGATTAACTAGATATGTTATGTATGTAAAGCCCATAGTATAATGCCTGGCCCAGAGTGATATAATGTGTCAATAAGTTTTGATGCTATTACTTTCAAGGGGTTCAACATCTGGAGGAGGAGATAAAATATCTACATAGATAACCATAATTTATCATAAAATAACTTATGAATCCTAAAAGAGGTACAGATAAGAGGTAACAGGAAAAGCTTCTAGCTGGAAATAGGGGCTTGGGGGAATCAGTTAATGCTCTGTGGGAAAGGTCTGAAGGGCAGAGTCAAGAGAACACTAAGCAGCAGGAAACATTGTAGACTGTGTTAGCTGGAGTCCTTTGAGAAACATTCACCCATGGTAAATTAAACATATGAGGTTTTTATTAGGGGGATGCTTTTGAGTGAAAATAAAGAGATATAGGGAAATCTGGGTGAAATGTCAGACCTTGATCCAAGACTGACCCCAGGGAAGGAGAGAGGGAAGGAAGATCCTAGATGGTCTTGTAGTCTAATGAAGTTGCAGCAAGACCTTCGGACCAGGAGTTCTGCAGCCAAAGTTGATTCTTAAAGGGGTCTGTGTCTTCCAGGCTGGGACCAGTCTTGGCAGCTGTACAGTAGCCTGTGCAAAGCATGACCTGTGGCAGGTGTGGTGCTGGTATCAGCTGGCAGCTGTTGGGGACCCTGGTCACTCATGCTTCTGGTAGTTGGAGGTCTGTAAGCTGTGTTTAAAAAAAATTCCCAGGTGGCTTAAGTGGTAAAGAATCCGCCTATCAGATATGCAAGAGATGTGGGTTCAGTCCTTGGGTTGGAAAATCCTCTGCAGGAGGAAATAGCAACCCATTCCAGTATTCTTGACTGGGAAATCTCATGGACAGAGAAGCCTGGCGGGTTACAGTCCACGGGGTCGCAAAGAGTCGGACACAACTAAGCGACTGAGCACACACACAAGGTATGTTCTTATGGCCACCTCATAAGCAATGACGCAAAGACTAGAAAATTGGGAACTCATTATCCCAGAAAATTGGGAACTCATTATCCCAGAAATATATGTAAATATCGTGTAGTTAATAATACAGTTTTGGTTGCCAGACAAACCTCAGTTCAGTCTGAAGATCTGCTGTTTGCTAGTTCTGTGGCATTGGGCAAGTTACTTCGCCTGAAACCCGTCTCATCATCTGAATTGTGTGTAATGACAGTGAGATCTTCATGAGATTGTTGGAAGGAGGAAATAACATAACGTGTTATAAAGTGCTTAGAATAGTGCCTACTTAAGTTCTACTGCTTAAAACAGTAGCAAACAATTAATAAATATCATTATTAATATTTAAATTTTTGCATTATTATTTTAAGAATTGTTACTTGGTTTCATCAGTGTTCTCAGGAAACAAAGCAGAATAAGGTTGGGAAATAGGATCAGATCAGATCAGATCAGATCAGTCGCTCAGTCATGTCCGACTCTTTGCGACCCCATGAATCGCAGCATGCCAGGCCTCCCTGTCCATCACCAACTCCCGGAGTTCACTCAGACTCACCTCCATCGAGTCAGTGATGCCATCCAGCCATCTCATCCTCTGTCATCCCCTTCTCCTCTTGCCCCCAATCCCTCCCAGCATAGGATACTCTTTTAGATAGCATTTCCTGATCACTCTCACTGATTATACCACTTTAAAATATTGTAAGTGCCAGAGAACATTAAAAGCAAGCAAACAAACACAATAAATATATATCAGTGAAACTGACTCTATGGAATTTGTAGACATAGTTTGAGCCATTTTTGTATTGACATTCTTTTCTTTTTTTAAGGCTTGCCTGAGTTTGTTTCTTATTATTTACATTTCTCTTTGTTTCAAAAGGATTTAAGGAAGCTTACAAAATACATAAAATCCATCATGATAAATTAAAATTAGAAGTAAATGAGAAAGGAAGATAAGTGGAGGCAAAATAGGAATACAGAAATGGGTATAAACGTGCATGAAGATCTAGACGCTTGCTGCAACTAAGCTAGGCATTTGGCTCCAGATTTCCATGTGAAAGCTATTGTTACAAAGTCTGTCTAGTAAAAAACCTAACATGAGAAACACATGATTATTTGGTACAAAGCTTATTAGTTAAATTTTTTTCATTTTCTTAGAATAAGCACAGGGATTATTTCACACAAAAGTGAGAAGCAGTTTCATCTACAAGTCCAAATAAGGTACATGTGGTGAACTGACACGTTTCAGCATCATCCTTACCACAGAGACAGTGATTTCTACCAAATCGCTGCTTATGCTTTTAGAGGCAAGATATTTAGCATCTCTGCCTCGGATTCCCTATCTGAAAAATGGGAATAAGTACCTACTTCATAGACTTCTTATGAGGATTAGATCTATTAATGTATAGACAAAGTCCCTAGAACAGTCTGGCACATACAGAACATTTTATAAAGGTTTACTATTGCTATTCTTAGAAGTCTCGAGGAGTCTGTGGCATTTCAACAAAGCAGAATTCATTGCTCTTTGTAGATGGTTTCTTCCACATTCCCCATTAACTTCCTGTCTATGGGAAGGAATGAACTCTCTGGAGAAAAAAGACAAGACACCACTGGAATGCTTTGATCCAGTTATCCCATTTCTAGGAATCTACCCTCCCTCCCACATCTAAAATATATGAAAATTAAATGTACTTAGATATTAACTGTTGAGTTTTTGGTAAAAGAAGAAAACTGGAAACAAAGCACATTCAAAATAAAGTAAATTAAGTAATCTATGACATGCTAGCTGATCGTATAGCCATTTACATTATTATTGTGAAAAAAAATAGCAGTATGGAAAACCAAAAGTATTTTACTCTTTACTTTGGTTGTTCAGGCTGGAAACCTGGAAGTCACTCTTTAGGTCTCACTTTCCCTTCTCGCTGAATATAACTACTTTGCCAGTAATGTTGGTTCTGCTCCCAAGGTTTATTTAAAATATATTTGTTTCCTTTTTACTACATTGCTACCATTCTTTCCAAATGGACTGTTCTCACTGCTTCCTTCTTACTGGCCTCTCATAGCAGCTAGAGTGAGAAACAATAAATATAATTCATATCATATCACTCTCAGTTTAAAACTCTTCAGTTATTTTCCTACATGCTCTGTAAGATGATCCTTTTATACTCCATCAATTATCCCCATGATAATGCTGAATAACAAACCACCCCAAACCATGGTGGCTTAAAATCAACTATCATTTAACCTTAAA
The DNA here is from genome assembly GCF_000754665.1 of Bison bison bison. Classification (NCBI taxonomy): domain Eukaryota; kingdom Metazoa; phylum Chordata; class Mammalia; order Artiodactyla; family Bovidae; genus Bison; species Bison bison. The sequence goes on along the minus strand of NW_011494690.1, from coordinate 5,865,650 downwards.
ATCAACTATCATTTAATCTTTAATGATTTACTCAAACATCTGCAGATCAGCTGGAGGTTGGCTGGTCTAGGTAGGGCTGGTTCAACTCCAAGCTGCATGTTGGATCCATGTCTGCCACACATGTCTCTCATCCTCCTCTTATTAATGGACTATCTAGAACATGTTCTTTCATCAAAGCGACAGAAGTGCAACAGAGTGAGCTCAACTGACCAGGCCTATTATAAGCCTCTTCTTGCATCATATCTGCAGTGTCCCCCTTGACCAAAGAAGTGACGGCAGCTGAGGCCAAAGTTAAGCGTTAGCAAAGTTCGCCCATCCACTGTGCAACCAGAGCAAGTCACATGGCTGAGTCCAACAACAGTGAAGTAGACAAGTATATTCATCCTTGGAAGTGGGCAGGAGGGAGGAAGTGAATATTTGCCTAAGGGTAATCTTAAGGCTTCTCTGGTAGCTCAGTTGATAAAGAATTTACCTGCCATGTCGGAGACCTCAGTTCGATTCCTGGATTGGAAAGGTCCCCTGGAGAAGGGATAGGCTACCCACTCCAGTGTTCTTGGGCTTCCCTGGTGGCTCAGACAGAAAAGACTCTGCTTGCAATGCGGGAGACCTGGATTCAGTCCTTGGGTTGGGAAGATTTCCTGGAGGAGGGCATGGCAGCCCACTCCAGTAGTCTTTCCTGGAGAATCCCCATGGACAGAGGTGCCTGGCAGACTACAGAGTCAGACATGACTTAGCGTCTAAGCACACAGCACAATTTACCACATATGTCTTTCTAACTTTATCTAAATTATTCACCTTGAACTACAAGCCTCACTGGTTTTTTTCCCAGTTCTTCAAACAGGACAAGATTTTTCTGGCCTCAGGACATTTGCAAATGCAGTTCTCTCAAGCTTTGTAGGGCTTCCCAGGTGGCACCAGTGGGAAAGAACCCGATTGCCAATGCAGGAGACTTAAGACATGTGGGTTTGATCCCTGTGTTGGGAAGACCTCCTGGAGGAGGGCATGGAAATCCACTCCAGTATTCTTGCCTGGAAAATCCCATGGACAGAGGAGCCTGGTGGGCTATGGTCCACAGGGTTGCAAAGAGTCAGACAAGACTGAAGCAACTTAACACAGCACACAGTAGTGCAAGCTCTGTAAGTCTTCACAGGGCTGTTCTTTCTAATTTTAGCTTAGACATCATTTCCTCAGAAAGGTCCTTTCTGGAGACAGTAGGAGGAGGTAACCTCCTATGATTCTCTAGGTGTCCTTCTCTTTGATATAAGCATTTATATCAGTTTGTTATCTTTGTTTTCTTTCTACTGAGATCTATCTTCCCTACTAAGTTGACATTTTTCTTCCATTTTTGTATTGTCTGACGTGTTAGTTTTCCCCTTGTAATAAGAATCAAGAGGTGGGGGTGTGGAGATGAGTCAGAAACAGTCTAGGGCTTCACAAGTGTGCATATTCCACTCAAATTCTGCTATGGCCCAATTCTTTTTCTTAATCCCCTCCTTCTCAATAAGACTCACCTGTCATGAGCTTTTCTTCCTGAATTTGGCCCTTGCTTTCTCAGTTTACCAGTCTGACAAGTTCACCCCTTTTGCTTTGCTTTCTCTTCTGAAAGTATTTCCTCTTAAATTGTGAGCTATTTTACTGGACAGTGGCTCCTGTTACTGCTCATAAATATTTCCCCCAGATAAGTATCAGTGACCCCACTCGGCCAAACTGGCTTCTCTCCTGCTGTCTGAGCTGCTCTCCGGTCACATACACACTGGATACTGGCAGAACCACGACTACAGCCAGGCCTCCTTTTACCACTACAAAACTCTTAGCATGGAAAACAGTCTAGAAGCTAGATTAGGTAGCCTAAAGTTTATACCAGAAGTTCTGCTCCACTCTAAACAAGTACTTACAGTAATGAGTCTTCCAGTTTTCCTACTGGACCTTTTGTGATGATAGTAAGAATCAATCCAGCAGATATTGGCTCCTATTACTGATTAAAAGATAATGTCAAGCTGAATGTGGAGAGGTGACTGTCAAACTGGAGTGTTTTGGTTTGTAGTTGACTGGAAATTAATATTGAATTGTATATAAACTCTCACTCAGTGGAATGACCCATCAACATTAAATTGAACTGCACATTTCACAAAGAGACCCAAGATGAAATTTGGGGACAGAAACAACTATTGATTTTTTTTTTTTTTCAGGAGGAGTGAAACTAGCTATTTTGTGGTTTATATACACATGCATTTTTTTTTTTTTGCTGAATATTTCTTGTGGGAGTATCCACTGAAATATGCAACAACTGGTCGTTAGAATAAAGGCTAGATTTTTAGAAAAGAAAGTTTTTTACAACTTTGATGACTTGCCCATTTTTACAAACAATGAAATTTATGGGACATCAACCATTTATTTTCACATTTTCTCCCACTCTTTTTGCCCCAATATTCCTCTCTTTGTAGATGTATTTACCCCAACAATGCATCTTAAAATCACTGCTATATGCTTTCTGGTCTCACACTTAATTTTTAATGCCCACCTCCTTGGCCTGCTTCTCTATCCAAGTTTCTAAAGAATCTGTAAAACTACTCTTACTAAAAAATGCCTTGTTGCCTGTTTATTTCAGGTACTGTTCCTACCAAGTACTCTTCTAGAACCAAATTTCCTAAATTTCTAAATCACAAACATGATTTGAGTGACAGTTTTATCAATTCTTCTGAGAATAACACATAACTAGTATCATTATACTTGCATAAGAGAGAAATTAATTTATTACAAACAAAGGTTGCAGAGTAATACAAAGTTGTCCAGTTCCTAATCTTTGGAACCTATGAGTCTGTTACTGTACATGGCAAAAGAAACTTTTCAGAAGTGATTATGTTAGGGATCCTGAAATGGAGAGATTATCCTAGATTCCCTGGGTGAGCCTCATATAATCATAAGTGTCCCCATAAATGAAAGCAGGAGATAGGAGAGTCAGAGTCAGAAACAGATATGAAGCTGTTGTGCTGCTGGATTAGAAGATGGAAGAAGGGATCATGAACCAGGGAATGCAGGCAGCCTCTAGAATTTTGGAACAGACAAGGAAATGAATTCTCCCTAGAGAAACCAGAAGGAATACAGTTCTGCCAACAGACACCTTGATTTTAGTTCAGTGAGTCCTATCTCAGATTTCTGACTTCCAGAACTGTAAGATAACAAATTTATATTGTTTCAAGCTATTAATTTCATGGTTATTTGTTATAGTGACAAGAGGAAACTAATATAGATGCTTCAGGGCATTAGGGCTTAATTTTGTCTAAAAATCCCAGTTGAGAAAATGTTGCTACCAAGGTAAGCAAAGGTTTCTAGTAAAAATTAGAAATGTCTGTTGGTTGCCTTTGCCATTCATCCAACCACTGAATGTGTCTCTGGGGAGAAACTTCTCTCCGGAAGTTCTGTGTTTTAGTTTTTTGGTTATTTGCATATGGTAGATTGAGAAGACTGTGTGTGTGCTCAGTCGCTCAATCATGTCTGACTCTTTGTGACTGCGTAGACAGTAGCCCACCAGGCTCCTCTGTCTAGGGAATTTTCCAGGCAAGAATAATAGAGTGGGTTGCCATTTCCTGTTCCATTGAGAGGACTACATTTATAAATTGATTCTAATCAACCAATCTTTTACTGGCCTCTACAAATGACTTTACCAGTCTGAAGAATCAGCAGCAGCAGAAATGTCTCCTTCAAGCAAATGGGAAAATACACTTGAAGAGAGGGAGAATTCTGGTATCCCACAAGCAATCATAGGTGATCCAGAACCTATGTTACTCTAATGTTATCATACTCTTAACCTTCAAGCTTATGCCTTGGTGGTCAAAAAACTAAGTTGAGATGTTCAGTAATATCTACAGAGTGTTTTCTAAACATTCAGACCCACAAGATTGTCAAAGATATCCAACATCATATTCATTTAGAAGGAGCTGGATGGGAACCTAGCACACCAGCAGAGAGAGCCCCAGAGTTTATTGTCTACAGGAGTCTTCACAGAGTTCTGTGCAGCATAGGCCAGCTATGAGGAGACAAGGTCTATACTGGATAGATAATTCAAAGCCTTGTGCCCCCAAGAGCCTATAGCTTTTATAATAACCACAATAGTCATAATTTCCAGGGTCTCCACAAAGGACATGTCAGTGCAATTCAGCACATTTGGGAAAGCCCCAAGAATGGCTTCCTATCAGGTACTTATAGTTCCTACTAGGTATTTATATGTATTTTCCTTGCCATTCAAATGTAATTTATTAATTATGGGTCACATCTTACCATAAACATTGGTTAGCAACATAGTTGGCATATTACACTTAACCAAGCTTGAAAGTTAATTGAAGGTCAAATTCTCATGCCAAATGGAAAAGATTTTGTGAACTCTTTACCCATAAATATGTTGGAAATTGTCCATTTTCCATGTATATATATGTGTGTGTGTGTGTGTGTGTGTGTGTGTGTATAATCATCATTGTTGTTATTCTTAGAAGTTGTTTTTGAGGAGGAACATTTATGTAAAGCTATGTGCTTTATATACATTGGCTTATTAAGTCATCATATGAACCTTGTGATGAAGGTATAATGAATGCTAGCTTTTCATAAGGACACCAGGATTCAAGAGGTTGAGCACATTTCCTAAAGTTTTTTTAGAAAGTGAATGTCAAAGTGAGTATCTGAATCCACCTCTATCTGCTTCTAAAGCCCGCTCTCCTAATCAGTTTACTATCCTTGCAGCCGCCTCATTGCCAAATTCAAACTGTGGCTGGCCACTGTCACAGACACCTTTGTCTTCAGCCAGGTGGACTGGTGCACCTTTCTTGGTCTTGTAGACCCACCTGGAAGTGTCATTAGTGAAGGAGGGCATTCACTCTGTAACCAAAGTGCCCCTAAGACAAAGAATGAATTTGTACATGCTTAGTTTCTCAAACTGAAATGGAGTATCTTTAATGGTTAAAAAAAGAAAGAAAGAAAAGAGAGGATCTAGGGACACTGAACACTTCAGCAGTTTACATTGGTCTTTTCTCAGTTACATTCAGCAGAATGCAGGAGGATTCTGAAGAGTGCTGGATTTGTATCAAAAGAGAGTGGTGAATTCCTTGGAGAGAACAGCCTTTAACTTCATGTGTAAAGAAAGGCTTGAATGTGGAGGTAGTAAGGGTCAACGGTATTCACTAATCACTTCCCTGACAAAAGAGACTGCCTCCACTTCTTACAGACATCAATAGGAACACTAAATCCTTCCATAGCATTTCAGCTGATTCCTTTCACAGCAGGATCACTACTGTTTCACCTCACTTTTGAAATCCTGCAGTCTTTACTAGCCATTTTGTGGAGTTATAAATGATTGTCTGTCTCAATCAACAAGTGGTAAATCTCCCTTAGTTATAATTTAATTTAAATTAGCTTACCTGGGAAGCAGATCTCTGCATATGTAAATTACCATAAACAGTCGCCTTCTTTGATGATTTACATAATTAAATGAGAGAATATTAAGACATTACTGTGAAGCGGCAACCTATGATGCCTATTTTTTTTTTAAGTGAAGAAAGGGTAATCCTTCCCTCTTCCCTGTTGCCATTTTATATCAAAGCAAACCTTATTAAGATCCCTGTGGTCTTAAAGATATATTTTTCTGAGATGCTGTGCCCAAAACGTGTAGCTTTCCTTGACATTTTTTAAAAACTGAAGAATGCTATAATTCCCTACTGCATAAAGGTAGGATATTACAGTATATCTGATTTATAAAATTGAATACATAGTAGATATTTTGCAGTGTAGGAAACTAAGAAAAAGTGCTTCAATTAATCGTACTTTGGAAAATATTTCATATGCCATTGTTCCACTCAGCACTGTGAGGGGGAAGAGATTTTCTTCAAAGAGGACTCTTGGGATTTTAAAAACATTTCTGCCTTTGGGAGTGAGGATTTGAAAATGTTGGAAAGTTGTGAAATTTAAGATGCAAAATTGTTACTGGTTTTGTCAATGGAGAAGCCAAGTGAAGTAGTCAAATTCTGTGAAGTAGTCAAATCCTGGTTTTTAGACCACAAAGCTCTGAGAAGAGATTGACTGCACACTTATTTTTTAGACTTTTCATGGATTTTTAATTGCCACTTGATTTAAAAAAGAACACATGCTTTTGAAAGAAGGAGAAACCATTTAGGTATCATTGCTTGTTCCTCTGAAGAATGCACACAGGCTAGAGAAGGCCTGTCCAGGAGGCAGGTGCTATCATGCAGGAAAATGCCTTGATTTTGTGGTAACATCTAAGTCCGCTGTCAGGCAAGCTATCTAAGAGGTCATGAAAGAGAAAGACCCAATGTCAGTGCTCAGGTCAATTTAAAACACACAGTAGGAAGTGAGGGGAATGAAATGGGGCAGGTTGGCATTTTAGTGATAGAGTGTGAACATGAACACACTACCTGAATCTGATTTACATGATGTTCATACACAGGATCAGCTACTCAATTTAGAGGCCCATTGCAAGATGAAAATGCGGAGCCCCTTGTTCAAAAAACGGAGAAAAAGTACAATGAAATGTACTAAGATATTAAAGGTTTTCCTTTCATCCATGTATGAACTCTTCTGATACACATGTTCTATTGTTTCATCGAGTTTTCATACAAGACACAAATTCAAAGATAAAATTATTAAGAATTTCAAGACAGTGGCAAGAAAACATTAAACCATTAGACCATTGTGGGTCTGGTCCTGTGCTCTATTCCTTTGCTACAACC
>NW_011494690.1:5852277-5858816 GCF_000754665.1 Bison bison bison | reverse complement strand
TACAACCAGCCTTTACCAACGATAGCCTTGAATAGCTGGTTTAGTTCAGTTCAGCCACTCAGTCACGTCCAACTCTGCAACCCCATGGACTGCAGCACTCTAGGCTTCCCTGTCCATCACCAACTTGCGGATATTGCTCAAACTCATGTCCATTGAGTTGGTGATGCCATCCAACCATCTCATCCTCTGTTGTCCCCTTCTCTTGCCTTCAGTCTTTCCCAGCATCAGGGTCTTTTCCAAGACAGCTGGTAGAGATTGGTGAAGGGCCAGTTCTGATTTGTACACATTTATCTAGACAGCCCTCTTAGAACTCTGTGTATTGAGTGGTTACCCATTCCAGTATTCTTGCTAGAGAATTCCGTGATCAGGGGACCCTGGTGACCTGTTCTCCAAGACAGGATCTTTTCCAAGAACATCTGGTGGAGATTGGTGAATGGCCAGCTCTGATTTGTATACATTTATCTAGACAGCCCTCTTAGAACTCTGTGTAAGGAATGGCTACCCAATCCATATTCTTGCCTGATCAGAGGCAAGATTCCAAGATTCCATGATCAGAGGACCCTGGTGGGCTATAGTCCAAGGGTTTGCAAAGCACAGACACAACAGCTTCCGGTCAGCCTTCTTAGAATTCTGTGTAGACAATCCATGAGACTACCTAGGTTTAGTTGGGTATGTTCATAATAGAGTTCAGGCTGGAAATATCATTTAGAGATTAGTCTGCTTGTAGAGCTTATTAAAAGCTACAAAGAAAATGAAATCACATAGAGAGATGGAGAGAGACCATAGATGAGAAGAAAATAAAACTTTGCTTTTCTTCCTAGACTGCAAGCTTCATGATAGCAGATTATATGCTCTAACTGGTTTGTGCAAGTCTGGCAATGAGCAAAGAGTCTCACATGCTATAGGTGTTAGATAAATGTGCAAAGAATTAATAAAAGGCAAACAACAAGTTATCTGAAGGTATTATTATTTTTCTCACAGACTTTGCCTTCACTCCTTCTAATTTGGTGAGTCTTGCTTTTCCAGCAGAAATTATACATTGACATATTATATACATACTTGTTATAGGTAATTTTATTTTATTTCTGTAAGTAATTAACCTGTTTTCCATGCCTTCTGTGATACTAGTTAAGAATATTTAGCATGGAATAACTCACTCAAATGTAACTTCAGCATTTTTTTCCTCTTTCCCCCTTGTCATTGAAGATATTGTAATGTAAATATGATATCATATATCCATTTTCTTCAGGAGCTTCATAAGCAATTTCCAGTGGCTATTTGGTTCACTGTTTCTTAAGATTTTGTTTCCCTGGAAGAATTTCCATCACTGTTTTTCATTTTCTTTGGAAAAGGGAAAAAGGAAAAATAGAACAACAGTATCTTTCAAAATGTGCTTTATGAACAAATATGCTTGCAAGACCTGGTTTCTCAAATCATTACACAAATTGAAAGGCTTTAGCACTCCTTCCATCCCCCAACCCTGATCACTTTCCCTAGCAAAAATCTGTAATAGTTTCTGTCTTATGAGCAATCTTTTAATCCCAGCCATGGCATTTGTGACTTGGCTAATTATGAAGTACAATTAAAAGATGATTAAGAATTTTTCCCTTCTCAGCCAGAACTCAGGAAGTGTTCTCTTTGTTCTCACCTATTTAATCACCTTTGCAGTCATTTCCAATCTAGCTTTACTCCTTTTGACATATCCCAAAATAGCCTTTTTATTTCTGGCCGGAGATGTTCTTTCTTCTTATCTGATCTGGCACCATCTCCTGCTTTATTGGCTGCTATCAAATAAGATACCCTTTCAAACTATCTAAAGTCACAGATGCCTCAGTTTTGATGCTGTAAACCCCCAAACTTCTGCTTGTCTTTCATAAGTCTTCAAAGTAGGCCCAAAGGTTCTGGAGTCTCTGTCTATGCCAATAAAATGGACAGGGGTTTTTGTTGTTATTGTCGTTGTATGTCTTTGTTTTTCTCAATATCCTGAAATGCTGATGAAAAACATTGTAATTCCTATTTCCTATTTCTCTATTGCTTCGACTGAGAATTTTGAAGGACCGGAGAAAGATAGCTTGGCTTAGAAGAGGGACGACATCACAATTTTAGACACAGGGAAGGGCATTTGTGAAGACTGAGAAGTGAGAGCAAGGACGTGGTGTTGGGTGGTGCTGTGCCCCTGCTGTCGGGGTTCTGGAGGCAGGTGATGGCTCTGAGTAGCTGTCACCAACCTTTCAGGAACAACCTGGTGCTTTTGCCCTTGGAATTCAGATAGGCCCTCATCTAGGGAGGAATTACACTCTAATGATTAGGGGCACTGGCTCAGGAGCCACAGTGCATGACTAAACTTAAACTTGTGTGCGTGTATGGATGTGTGCTAAGTCGTTTCATTCATGTGTGACTCTCTGCAACCCTATGGACCATAGCCCACCAGGCTCCCCTGTCCATGATATTCTCCAGGCAAGAATACTGGAGTGGGTTACCATGACCTCCTCCAGGGGATCTTCCCAACTCAGGGATTGAACCCACGTCTCTTATGTCTCCTTCATTGGCAGGTGGGTTCCTTACTACTAGCACCATCTGGGAAACCCCAAACTTAAACTTAGCAGCAGTATAACCTTGACCAAGTTAATAAACTTCTTTGTGCTTTAAAATGGCCGTTTCAATACACCACTAGAAGATTGGTGTGGATATGTTTTAGTCAACATTTTTGAGCCTCTAATCTTGCCAAACACATTGACATAAATTCTTTACATGAGAATAGTTTGTGTATTTATAGACATTTAAAACATTATGAACTGTTATACATTTTCTCAGTTGTAAAACTTTGTAGTTTTTATTATTTTCAATTATTTTCTGCATTTTAGTGATGAGAAAACAACAGAGAATAAAAGTGGCACCCGCAGTGAGCTTTCTAGTCCAGTGAGATTCCCATGACAACTCAGCTCTCAACAATCTGCTTTTAATCAATTGCCAAAGCAACATTCAACTTCCTGGTTCTCTTACCAGCCATCATTAGGCTGAATCTCTCCAAGAATTTCTTCTGACCCAGAGTTTCATAACTATATATCAGTCAGCCACCTGAACCTCTTCTCTTCTCAAATCCTGGCCTCCTGGATTTCAATTCCTCTGGTTTCCAGGCTGATGCCTTAACATCTGCTTTCTGATTGTACGCAATTTAGAAGACTAAAAAAAGAACAATTTGTTTTTGGTGGTTTGAGAATATGTTCTTCCAACAGTTATTACTGCCATTATCAACAGGGAAGAACATACCCTCTTGGCCAGTACTGAGACCCAGGCCAATGTCTTATACTAGAGAAAGGATGATCATGCTAGACAAGGCCCCGCAGGGAGAAGCTGGGCTCTAAAGGAGTGGAACAAATTTGAAGGATAATTATATTATCTCACTCATTAAATTGGAATTATGTGAGGATGAACATCAAACTAAAGGACAGAATATCAGAAGAAAAGACATTTGGCAGAACTTCCCTGACAGATGAGGCATTTGGTGAGGTCAGTCAATGAAAACATCATTGTTTTGGGCAGCCTGGGCTCAGATTTGGGTAAAAACAGGGTTGTTTTGGTAAGTGTTGCTGAGTTTGAATCAGAGAAGGTTTTAAATAAGAAGAATTGGAATTTAGGTGATAGGCTGGGATGTGTTTGTTTTTAAGAATTGCGTATCTATGGTACCCTTCTGTCCATTCTTAAAATGTTTGAGAGAATTGAAGTGAATTTTCGGAAAGGCTTTGCAAGACTCAGCAAACCTTGTATTAGAAGATGACACTTTAATTAAAATAACAAAGATTGTCACAGCAAATGCTACTTCTCAATGAACAATTTCTGAGTGCCATACACAGCGCAAAATCCTTTCTACACATTCTCTTAATGTTTCTTACAAACCTATGAGATACACATTAGCCCTATTTTTGAAAAAAAAAGAAGCTGACTTTTATGAAGGGTGTTACAGGCTCACTGTTGTTGAGGATACCCTGAATAATAGTCACGTCTTGATTATCCACATGAGTTCTGAACCAACCTTTCAAATTATACACACTTTATCAAGCACTGGCCCATTTATATCCAGATGACCTTCTATGGGATATATCTAGAGCACTCATACTGACTTCTGGCTTTCATGGTGTGAGAATGTTGTTTTAAAGATCTATACTTAAAATTATTTTGAGGCGATGATGTGATGGGAAAGAATTCGATACAAATTTCGGCAGACTTTGGTCAAAGAATCTCTACCAGAGGCAGAACTTAGAAACTGAATGTATAGATTCAAGAGTCTTATGGGTTTTTTGAGTCCCAACCTGTTACTTAGCAGTTGTGTGACAAATTATTTAACATTTTGTGCCTTTTTTTCTCATTGATACAAGGGAGCAAGTAGTGGTAGCCTGCCCTGTGGGGTTGCTAAGATAATTGAATAAATTATCTTATTTAAATCATCTGGAACCATGTTTTACATATAGTTAAATACTCTATAAATATTAGCCATTTTTTGAAATTATTGGCATCACTGATTGTCTTGTGTCATTACTCTGTACAATATCATCATTTTATTCCTCTGCTCAGACACTTTGGTAACTCCACATTCCTTATAGAATAAATTGTAATGATTTTCATTTTTGAGTATTTAACATGTGCCACGCACTGTGACAAGCACATGGTCTCGTTTAATCCACACAATAATCAGAAAAGGTTGGCAGTGTTATTAACACCATTTTACAGAAAGATCAGATTCAATGAGATTTTAAAACTTGCCAAAGACAATAAAGCTAACAGCGGCAAATTTTGAGTATAATCCAGCTTTATGTAACTTCAATGTTCTTCATCACTGTGTTATAGTTTGTAACCTTTCTTCCTTACACCACCTGCTCACCCAATACCTCTCAGCACACTGTGGCATCTACTTTGCCAGCCTGTTCTCACCCAACTTTCCAAAAGTTTACACTCCACTCCAGGAATACTAAATGCCTGTGGCATGCTGAGCTCTTCTGTGCCTCGTGACTCTGCAGGTACTCTTACCATCTCCAGTGCCCTTTCCACTTTGTAAATTAGGAAAGTAGCTTCATGCTCCGAGAGTCACATCCCGTCACCTCGCTTTGAGGTCTCTTCTTACTTTAGGTAAGATTTGGCTGTCTTGTCTCCATGCCCTCCTATGACCCATTACACAATGTCCAGTGTTTTATTTTTATTAAATATTTGTCTTCTCATTGAATTGTTAGCCTTTCAACAGTGGAAAACTTTTACTTTTTATCTCTGCCTCCTCCAGAACTCAGGATTTAGTCTTTCACAAAGTAAGCAAGTTGTAAAATTATAAAATAAGTGAATTAATGAATAAAAATTCCAATTATTTTCTAGAGCAGCACTGTCTAGTAGTACTGCTCTCAAAAATAATTGTGATGATGAAAGTGTTCAGTATTTGTCCAGTGTGGTAACCACAAGACACATGTGCCTGTCAAAATCATGAAATGTGACTGATGGAATTGCAGAACAGTAATTTTAATTTATTTGGTTCTAAGTAACCTAAATCAAATCCCTTATGACTATACAGTGGAAGTGAGAAATAGATTTAAGGGACTAGATCTGATAGATAGAGTGCCTGATGAACTATGGATGCAGGTTCATGACATTGTACAGGAGACAGGGATCAAGACCATCCCCAAGAAAAAGAAATGTAAAAATGCAAAATGGCTGTTTGAGGAGGCCTTACAAATAGCTGTGAAAAGAAGGGAAGCAAAAAACAAAGAAGAAAAGGAAGGATATAAACATCTGAATGCAGAGTTCCAAAGAATAGCAAGGAGAGAAAGAAAGCCTTCCTCAGCAATCAATGCAAAGATTAGAGGAAAACAGTAGAATAGGAAAGACTAGAGATCTCTTCAAGAAAATTAGAGATACCAAGGGAACGTTTCATGCAAAGATGGGCTCAATGAAGGACAGAAATGGTAGGGACCTAACAGAAGCAGAAGATATTAAGAAAAGGTGGCAAGAATACACAGAAGAACTGTACAACAGAGATCTTCACGACCAAGATAATCACAGTGGTGTGATCACTCACCTAGAGCCAGACATCCTGGAATGTGAAGTCAAATGGGCCTTAGGAAGCATCACTACGAACAAAGCTAGTGGAGGTGATGGAATTCCAGTTGAGCTATTTCAAATCCTGAAAGATGATGCTGTGAAAGTGCTGCACTCAATATGCCAGCAAATTTGGAAAACTCAGCAGTAGCCACAGGACTGGAAAAGGTCAGTTTTCATTCCAATCCCAAAGAAAGGCAATGTCAAAGAATGCTCAAACTACTATACAACTGCACTTATATCACACACTAGTAAAGTAATGCTCAAAATTCTCCAAGCCAGGCTTCAGCAATATGTGAACCATGTACTTCCTGATGTTCAAGCTGGTTTTAGAAAAGGCAGAGGAACAAGAGATCAAATTGCCAACATCTGCTGGATCATCAAAAAAGCAAGAGAGTTCCAGAAAAACATCTATTTCTGTTTTATTGACTATGCCAAAGCCTTTGACTGTGTGGATCCTG
>NW_011494690.1:5836368-5852128 GCF_000754665.1 Bison bison bison | reverse complement strand
AGACCACCTGACCTGCCTCTTGAGAGACCTGTATGCAGGTCAGGAAGCAACAGTTAGAACTGGACATGGAACAACAGACTGGTTCCAAATTGGGAAAGGAGTTTGTCAAGGCTGTATATTGTCACCCTGCCTATTTAACTTATATGCAGAATACATCATGAGAAATGTTGGACTGGATGAAGCACAAGCTGGAATCAAGATTGCCAGGAGAAATATCAATAACCTCACATATGCAGAGGACACCACCCTTATGGCAGAAAGTGAAGAGGAACTAAAAAGCCTCTTGATGAAAATGAAAGAGGAGAGGGAAAAAGTTGGCTTAAAGCTCAACAGTCAGAAAACTAAGATCATGGCGTCTGGTCTCATCACTTCATGGCAAACAGATGGGGAAACAGTGGCTGACTTTATTTTTCTGGGCTCCAAAATCACTGCAGATGGTGATTGCAGCCATTAAATTAAAAGACACTTACTCCTTGGAAGGAAAGTTATGACCAATCTGGACAGCATATTAAAAAGCAGAGACTTTACTTTGCCAACAAAGGTCCATATAGTCAAAGCTATGGTTTTTCCAGTGTTCATGTGTGGATGTGAGAGTTGGACTATAAAGAAAGCTGAGCGCCAAAGAATTGATGCTTTTGAACTGTGGTGTTGGAGAAGACTCTTGAGAGTCCCTTGGACTGCAAGGAGACCCAACCAGTCCCTCTTAAAGGAGACCAGTCCTAGGTGTTCATTGTGAGGACTGATACTGAAGCCGAAACTCCAATACTTTGGCCATCTGATGTGAAGAACTGACTCATTTGAAAAGACCCTGATGCTGGGAAAGATTGAGAGCAGGAGGAGAAGGGGACGACAGAGGATGAGATGGTTGGATGGCATCACCGACTTGATGAACATGGGTTTGGGTGGACTCTGGGAGTTGGTGATGGACAGGGAGGCCTGGCATGCTGTGGTTCATGAGGTTGCAAAGAGTCGGACATGACTGAGCGACTGAACTGAACTGAACTGAATCTAATTTGAAGAACTCCATGTGGCTTGTATATTGGAGGGCATGGTTGTAGAGGTAGAGCTGGATGAGGATTTTATTTAAGGTTCTTCTGGTATATGCCTCATCTATAATCCATTCTTAGTTACATTCTGCATCTTATACTTGGTCAAAGTCTTAAAGTTACATCTGTTGAAAAACAGAGGTTTTTAAAAATGTGGCAATGCGACAATATCCTTCAAGTGGCACAGTACAGTTGCTTGTGAGTACAGAATAATAGCTCTTCAGAGGAGAAATTTGGGCTCTCAGAGCCACTCAGGAAGTTCTGTGACAGGGTTAGCAGTCTTCTCCACAGCCCTTGGGTTCACAGGGAATGTTCAGAGACTGAGTAAAATGTCTGTGTTGGGTGCACTCAGGTTCTCTGGAGTTTACAGGTGGGAAGAGACATCAGTCTCTCTTCATCTCCTTTCACTGGGCCCTTTGACATTGTGCACAACTGTCAATTTTCCATTTGTCTTATTTTACTGTCATTATTTGTTAATGTTCCATCCTGTCCCATCCTAGGTGACTTCACTGAGAGCCAGACTCTTTTTATTATGCAGCTTTATTTCCCTAGGACTTACCATTGCATGTGACAAAAGGAAGAGGGTCAATACATGTTTGGTAAATGAATAAATGCATATTGAATCAAGGAACAGTGTTGATTCTGGGACCACAAGAGGACTAACACATCCATCACAGAAGAATGAATACAGAGGAAAACCAGCCTGCAGCAGTGCCATCCACTGGACAGGGAGACATGTGAGCACAGAATCCTGGCCTGTTTGCAGGACAGTCACAAAGAAAAACAATCATACCTTTTAGGCCAGTCCAGGCAGTTAGATTGGGTGAAGTTTCAGTCAAGTTGGCAGTACTATCTTGCCATCTACCTGAGCAAGTTTGTGTTTAATGAAGAGGAAGCTGCAAGATGTTTTAACAAAGCCTTTTTTCACAGTCCTCATGTTGGCTGGAGAGCTTGCCCAGCCTCCCAGAGTGCTTAAATGAACTTGACCCATAAATGTGCAGCTCTTCTTTTTTGTGTAATCTTTGTCTGAGAATCTCTTGGAGAAAAACATGAAAGTGGTGAGAAAACCCCAGAAATGCATGTATACATGCACACACATACACATCCTAGGAGGAGGCAGTAACAAGTCAAATGCTTAAATGGAGCATGAACAGGGATTCATGTCAGTTCAGTTTAACTCAGTTTAGTAAAAATTAAGTGAGTATCTACTTTATGAGGAGATACAAGAATAATTAAGACACAGTTTCTTCCTTTAAAGAATTCATAGATTTGTACAGGAAAAAAAAAAAGTGAACAGATAACTTGTGACAGATTGGGATGAATGCAATAGTAGAGGTATGCTGGGTCCTGTGGTGCCACATAGGAGGGGACCATTAGGTCTTCTTGACTTCATCTTAAACAATGTGTAGAAATTCTTTAGCTGTACAATTTGGGGGTGTGGAGACTAGGAAGGGATGGAGAAGACCCTTCAGTTGGAAGCAAGAGCATCAGCAAAGGCACCGAGGTATGACCAAGCATATAGGGGATGCTTGGGGGAAAGGGGCCTGCATCTCCCAGTGGGGGCTACCTAATCATTTCATTAAAAGATTACTCTGCCTTTCCAGAGTTTCAGAGATGATGTTTACTATTATATATAGGATGCACTGACAAGAGGATAACGTCTAAATATAAAGGTCAGCTGGGAAGCTGGTATAACAATTTAAGGGTGAGAGGTTTAGGGTTCCAGTTAGAATTATAGTTGTGAAAATAAAGAGCAAAACTTTCCAAGGTATATTGTAGAGAAATGCTTCTCAATCTCCTGTCTGATAATTTCTGAGAAAGAAATCATAACTTTAATTTGTAGTAGTGACTTTATACCACACATGTGTTTCTAGAAAGGAATGTGGGGATTTAATTCGGAAAGTCATTCTAGATAATTCTAGTATAGAAACCACATTTCAACCAACCATCAGGGATAATCCCTATTCTAGAGGCTGAAGATGTAAAACAATAAATGGTACCATTGATTGCGTGTACAACGAGCAAAATTTTGGCAGCTATAATTTAGCTTGATATTCACAACTACCTCATAGAGTAAGAATTTATCCTCATTTTACCATGAGGGTACCTGAAATTCAGCTGGGTCTGAACCTTGCTGCAGTTCCCATTATTACCAAAGACCACGCCTGGATTTGAGCCAAGGACCATCTGATTGCAAAGCTCCAGATCTTTGCAGCTCTCTCTGGGAGCTTTAGTACTGTGACCTGAGAAAACCCTTGCATCATAATAGAGGAGCATCACTTACAGGAAAGAAGAAATTGGTAAAAGGGATAAAGGTGCCAGGCCAGTACTCGGATCTATTGCCTTCTGCGGTTAGCTTTGCTCCAGCATTATCACTGGAGTGTATCACCATATGATGAATCACGGGCTGGATTGCTAAAAGCACATGGGAGGGAAATGAAGGAAACAGCCATTCTTTTTTTTTTTTTTCCGATCAACATGTGTTTATTAAGCAAATATACCTTGGGCACTTTGCTCCATATAAAAGATAAAAAGGTCAATTTACAGACGTTGCTTTTGCTCTTCAGAAATCCACAGTTTTGTGTAGTCTAAACTTCGTAAATTACAATTATAGTGGAGAGTGCTAAAGTGGTCAAGTACAGATGAGTATCAAGTGTCATGAGAATACAGCAGAGGGGATGACCAGCTCCTTCCTAGCAGCTGAGAAATTCTTCCCACAGCTAGTTATGTGGCAGTTGTTTCTTAGAGAATGAGTTGGAAATGTGCCCAGTGGAGAAGTGAGAAAGGCTTTCCAGGAGGAGGGGACAGCAGAGTAAAGGTACAGTAAACGGAAAGTGTTTTAGGAGATGGAAGGAGCTCCATGTGGCAAGAGGTGAAAAGGCAGGCAGGATTTTAAAGAGATTTGTATTCTCTTCTAAGGAAAAGGATCCCATCCTTGAGTTGAGGGCAGGTAAGCGAGTGGAAGGGGGCAGGGAGATGGCAATAGCTTGGTGTTTCAGAAAAAAATTTCAAGAGCAAATGGGGAAGGATTTGATTGGAGATGGATAGTGCTAGGAGAACGGGATCAGAGCCTAAAGTTCCACGTCAGGCAGAGCCTGGTCCGTCCTTGCTTCCCAGCTTCTCCCCTAAACATTTCTTCTGAACATCAGGTAATTTTAATGGTCAAGTGTAAATGCAGAAGTGGTTTTGCCCTGCCCTTGGAGAATTCAAGGTAGAGGGCTGCACACCTGCCTGTAAAATGAATCAGTGCCTCCAGGCCTTCCCCACAGCAACAAAATTAGTCCTTGACACCTAGACATTCTTCCTTTGTTTTTTCTCTCATGTTGCCTGAAGGCTCTTCTTTTGACTTGCATAATTCCCTCATCTAGCAGGAGGCCTCATATAAACTCTACCGCACTGCTAATATTTCATTGTCATTTTCGGCTCTATTACATCTTTCTCTCAATCATTCTTTAGAGCAGGAGATGTCATCTAGAGGGGTTGTGCAGCTTGCATAAATGAATTATGAATCCTCACGATTTCAAGTGGGTTACCAAGCCCCTTCCAAGCAGAACCAGGCATCTGGTAACTCCAAAGTGTGAAAAGGACATTATGCATATGTATGCAGAGACACATGCCCTACAGCGTTTCTGAAGTGTGTGCCACATTTTTACTTACACAGGCGCCATATGCAAGGGGATCTGAGAACCAACCACTCTTTGAAAGGGAAGTGCTTTCACATATCCTTTCCTTTCTCTCTTCCTGCTACAATTCCTCAGTCTATTTATTTTTTGAACCCATGAAGGGAGTGAGGAAAAGGGTTTTCTGAGTCTTCTTATTAAGTGTGAAGCTTTGCACATATGTAGGCTTGCGTGTGTGCTAAGTCGCTTTAGTCTTGTCCCACTCTTTGCGACCCCATGGACTGTAGCCTA
Organism: Bison bison bison; assembly: GCF_000754665.1. NCBI lineage: Eukaryota > Metazoa > Chordata > Mammalia > Artiodactyla > Bovidae > Bison > Bison bison. The sequence continues at coordinate 5,847,171 of NW_011494690.1, read as the reverse complement.
CCAGTCTCCTCTGTCCATGGAATTCTCCAGGCAAGAATACTGGAATGGATTGCCATTCCCTTCTCCAGGGGTTCTTTTCAACCCAGGGATCAAACAATTATCTCTTACATCTCCTGCATTTCTTTACCACTCAGTTCAGTTCAGTCACTCGGTCATGTCCGACTCTTTGCGACCCCATGGACTGCAGCATGCCAGGCCTCCCTGTCCATCACCGATTCCTGGAGTTTACTCAAACTCATGTCCATTGAGTCGGTGATGCCATGTTTACCACTAGCTCCACCTATATGTAGTCAGGTAACCACTAGTGAGAAAAGCAATAAAGCTAAGTCTACAAGAGCATAGCAAGGGAAACAAATGAGGTAGCTAGACTACTCTGAAGTAGATCGTTTTGTCTCAACCGCATGGTTTACAGAAAGTAATACTAAAGAATCTTGACTTCAAGTTTCCAATAACTTGAATTTTTTTAATGTTTTCAAATGTGACACAGAGGCCACAGAATCTCAGACAAGCCAGGCACAGCAGGTTAATGAACCTGAACACTCAGGCAGTAAGGACCTCTCTGGAAGTTAGATTGCCTTATTTAGACTCATGGTCAGATTTTGGTTGAGATTCTGGGCTTTGACTTAAACGTAGATTTGAATCCTAGCTCTGTTATTAACTTGCTCTATGACTCGATGGACGTGAGTCTCAGTGAACTCCGGGAGTTGGTGATGGACAGGGAGGCCTGGCGTGTTGTGATTCATGGGGTCGCAAAGAGTCGGACACGACTGAGCGACTGATCTGATCTGATCTGTAATGACCTTAGGCAAGTTATTTTGTCCTCTGTAATCCTTAGATTCCTCCTTTGTCTGAAGATGGTAATACCTGTGTCATGAAGTGGTTATGAAAATTCAGGGAGCAGATTTATACAATCTTTGCAATGTATGATGTGGCGTCCAGCAAGCCCTCAATGAGTACAACTTGTGTTGTTTTTATATGATTACACATCATCTTGATGTACTAATTATGCATTACTTCACTTAGCTTCAACTTCCTTATTTCTAAAGTTGGACTAATAATGACTGTCCTATTCACTTTATATAGCTTTTGTGGAAATTAAATAACAGTGCACGTAAAGATAGGTTGTAAAGTGAAAAATCCCAAATTTCCAGAAAGGCTGGTTATTATTATCATTATTTTAGATGTATTTAGTCTGTCATAGTCACAAGAATATTTGAGAAAAGTCCACTTGAATTACTAATCCACAGAAGAATAGCTGCATTCACCCATGGAGCCTAATCCCTGCCCCCTTTTTCTCGTGAAAAACTGCCCAACACCTCCTATGTGTAGAAAGTTGATAGTATTTGGAAATAAGGATTGGCAAATACTCTCCTCCCTTTAAAAGTGATATACAAGGTGGAAACCTGCTTTTTTTTTTTTTTTTTTTAATTTTACAACTAGTGAGCTGTTATCATTCCTGGAACTCAGAAATTGAACATGATTGCCAAAACCCATCTGATTGATAAGCAGTCAGAAGCTCAGACACTTGCAGATTCTGGCAGTCTTCATGGCTTTCCTTCCAACAGTGATGGTTCTCATGCCTTTCTCCAGCCTCATTGCCATGTTGTAGGGGAGGGAGAATGGATCTCAGAAGTAAGCAGTAGATCTGGCCCTTGACCAAGCTGCTTATCACTTGGGCTGACTAATCCCCTTCCTTAGTAAATTTCAGTACTTTCACTTTTCAGCCCCTCCCCCACGTGGAAGTGGAGAGGGTGGGGAGGGCGTGGGGGACAAGAACTGTCTTTGGCATGGTCTGGCATCCTGGGACAGAGCTGAGATTAAAGCCACCTCTGTCAGCTACCACTTGCAGCTGTTTAACCTGCTTTAAATTATTCTCTCTGTGACTTGCTTACTGCATCTGTAAATGGGGATGGTGCTATATCTACTGAGCAATATATTTCTGAGAATTAGATGAAATAATGTACTTAAAATATCTTACAAAGAACATAGCACTGAACAAATGCTAAACAAAAATGTACTCTCCTGTTCTTTTCCCTTTGATTTGTAATGACTCATGAACATACTTGGCAACTTTGTCTTTCTAGACCACTCTTTCCTTGTGGATAAAAGGAACTCAATGGTTTATAATTCCTGTGTACTCATGAAGGTCTAGAATTTCTATAATTCAAGTGCTTTAAGAGAGGAATAAATGAGATTGTTCTGTACATTCTTAAGTAATTGGAATAAAGTCATATTGGGAGATTGAGAAGGGAAAATTTGATCTAGGTATTTTTGAATAGAGGCTTCCCTGATTTTTGAATAAGTAGGATTTTGATAAGCAAGTAGGAATTGACAGAATGAGGAAAGATATACAAAGTTTAATGTTTTATTAAGTTTAACAAAAGATATTTGGATAAATGGGTTCACACTGAAGTAATAGAGATTCTCTTAAGCTGTGTTTATAAATTTGAAAAAGGGCAACCCAAAGGAAGCATGAGCCCCTGTCTTGGGGAGGCGATGCCTGTCCCTGCTGCTTGGTAGACACAGGCAGGAGCGCAGCAGGCCTTCTAGGAGGCCTTAGTTCTTCCTGGACAGTAATCTGCATGAAAGCAAGGACTTGGTCTCTTGTTGCCAGGCATGCTTGCCGATTGCTGAACTTCAGATGAGTAAATGAGTATCACCAATGTACCTAAAATATTAATGTCTGAGTGTGTAATAGGATCCAGGAGGAGAGACCTTAGTGATCTTTTTATAATAGCAATTTTCCTGGAACACTTTCTGAAGATACCCCAGAGCACTTTTGAAAATGCTGATTATTTTTTGTAGACAGCTTTTTCTTGCCTGTTGTACAGCTGTGAGTGTGAGAGCCTAATTCTCTGGAGACCTGAGCATATGTACTCTTCCTGAGAAAATCTGCAAGAAAACCCCCAAGGACACTCTGTAGCCCTCTCCCAGCCAAGACAGGGAAAGCCTGCCTGAAATGCTTCCTCAGCCAATGAGTAAAGTGTGATCTGAGAATAGAGCTTCACAAACATTGTGTGTATTAGAATGAAGAGCGAATTGATGTATGAGTCAGAAATTCTTGGTGCATCCTTGATCTTCACCATAAGTATAATATGAAAATCTCACTGGGCTTCATTTTCTCCCCCACAAGTAAGGAGATTAAGCCAATGGACACGGCAAGATATCTTCCAGTCTGATCCTTCTAGTTTTATGTGTATTTCCTAGATTTGTTAACCTGGAAGAATAGATTTCTCTAGTTCAGCTTTCTCATTTCACAGATGAGAAAACTAAGGTGTGCAGAGGGGAGGTCATTTGCTGAAGGTCACAAAACCAGTTAGAAGCTGAGCTAAGATTAGAACCAACAGCTTTAGACTGCCAACCCAAAGGTTCTTCACCTTTTATGTGTCAGTTCAGTCGCTCAGTCGTGTCCAACTCTTTGCAACCCCATGAATCTCAGCACGCCAGGCCTCCCTGTCCATCACCAACTCCCGGAGCTCACTCAAACTCACGTCCATCGAGTCAGTGATGCCATCCAGCCATCTCATCCTCTGTTGTCCCCTTCTCCTCCTGCCCCCAATCCCTCCCAGCATCAGAGTCTTTTCCAATGAGACAACTCTTCGCATGAGGTGGCCAAAGTACTGGAGTTTCAGCTTTAGCATCATTCCTTCCAAAGAACACCCAGGACTAATCTCCCTTAGAATGGACTGGTTATGTGTCAGAGTTCACCTTAAAAAATCCCATGAAAGCTGTGGACTTCTGGGAGTGGGAGATGGGATGAGGGCAAACACTTTACACACAAAACACATAAAATTTGCAAACTATTTAAGGGAAGGGGGTTCTTGGATTTCAGGTCAAAAGCCTTTATGCTATACTTTATTACTCAAAGTAGATGTTGAAATCAGATGTTAAAAAGAAACATAATTATATGTGTTAGAAAGCATGCCTTTGACTTTTTTGGTTTAATAACTTCATTTGTGCACAAAGCAGCTCAACACAACTGGAATAAATTTGGGTTTATATCTGCCCTCCAAACAAGCCTTACTCACTTGCTTTTTTGATGGCCGTTTCTGATTTTCAAAAAGCCAGTTCCCCCTTTTAAATATCACAGCCTTGTTTCTTTTATATATACTTCTGCTAAATTCAGTGCTTGACTTATGTCAGCTGTAGCCAAATAACACAAGAAGGGGGTTGGCTAAAACAGAAAAGATTTTTTCAATAAGTGGGTCTGAAGGTGACCTTTACTAATTAGTTCTTTTTTCAGCTATTTTTCACCCTCTTGTCTTCAGGTTTTGGATTCTCAGGTCTTCCAGAGAAACAACTTGAGAAAGGAGAGAAATATCCTCTATGGTTCTGTACAGCTGCATCTGGGTTCAGAGCCCTCTGTTCCAGTTGTGTAGTCAGATCCGTCCATTCCAGGCTTGAAAGCTTCTATTCTGAGGGCCATCGAGAGAACTTGGAAGCTTCCTTGAGTAGGCCTATAGGGTGTCTTTAGGGTCTTATACTCACTCTGACGTGACATGCAGTCGAAGTCCAGGTGCTCTGTCCTCTCTGATGCTTGGCCTATAGAATGCCCGCAGACTTTCTAGTCATGTAAGCACACGCTTCATTAAGATTGGATGGGTTCTTTTTTTTTTTCCCCACAGAGACCATGCCCCTATTGCAGTTTATTAAAACTACCCATGCAGTGTGCCATTATTCTTCCTGCTTGTATCCATGAATGGCCAGGCCTCAATAGGAATATCCAGGTGGAGATCAATAATCAGTCTCTTAGTTAGGGTAGGAAAAAAGAAAGAGAAGAAAAAAGAAGATCTATTGGTGCACTGCATTCAGCTGTGTTGAAGAGGTCTTATCATTAAAGCAGCAACAGGTGTTCATAAACCAAGCTTGCTGGGAGTGTTGTACATGCAGGATTAAAATAATTGTCCATCAGTCTCTGTCTCATAAATGTTTTCCTTTGACTTTTGTCAGGAACTCCAACCTGAGCATATGCCAGTTGACATGGGAACACTGAGGCCAGCAGTTTAAGGATTTTCACATTTGCTTGCACTGGTAAGATTTAAAGATATAATAATGAAGGACATTAAATGTTACTGGGTCCTGGCTGTTTGCACTAGGTATGACATTAAACTTGTTTAGGTGTTAAGTTTTTTTGACCCAGATAGGTCTCTATTCAGTTACTTTACAAAATCACAGTAAAAACAGGAGAATTATATAATCCATGAATTTGAGCATAGTATCATTGGTATTGGTGAAAATATGGAAACTAAGTAATATCAGTTTTTTTTTTTAACTTCTGTACAATTGGACCAAGTGGGATAAACAATTTCCCTTTTGAATAATGAAATTGTCTATTCTAAAGAGATCTGATTCTCAGAGCACAAAGGGATACAGTGTTTAAGATGAATGTGGAGAAAGAAAAGGGCTTTCCAGGTGGTGCTAGTGGTAAAGAACCTGCCAGTCTCTGCAGGAGATGTCAGAGACCCTTGTTCAATCCCTAGGTTGGGGAGATCCGCTGGAGAAGGAAATGGCTACCCACTCCAGTATTCTTGTCTAGAGAATCCCATGGTGGGCTACAGTTCATGGGGTCACAAAGAGTCAGACACAACTGAGCAACTTAGCACGCATGCATAGAGAAAGAAAGGGAAAGTAATCCTGTTTTCAATACATCAGTGGACAGTCATGCCTTTAATATGGATGCAGAGACTGGATTTTTAAAAGAACCAAATCTGTAGTCAATTATAGGATTGCTGGAAAATGAGAACTGCATGATGCCGATGGTGTGGTGTTCACTAGGTGCTTATTGGTATCAAAGGCACAACCGTATGATGTTTCTTTAAAAGGGAGGCATAATGGTGAAGATATTGGCAGATGGATAGCAAATTGTGTTACTGGAAGATAGTTTTGAAAAGAGGAGTCTAAGATCTGAGACCAAGATATAATATTGATTTAAGTAATAATTAAGCATTCTATCTTTTATGGAAGAGAACAGAGTCTCTGGACATATTTTCAATATAAAGTAAAAAGTACACCATGATGTGGCTAACTGAAGTTAAGACAATATAGGCCTAGGTAGATTCTTTGGATCCTGACTTGTTGAATTGAATGGGTTAAATTCAGTAATAATACTCATTCCATTACCATCTTCAAGTTGAGTCAGGTCTTCATGGGATGAGACCACTCAGCACCCTTATCTCTCTGAGGGGTACCATTCTAGCATATTTTCCACAAATATTCAGGTCTCCATTTTCATGTGACTTTGTAGCAGATCTATGGTACACTGAACAATGTTTGACTTATAACCAACTTATTTTCCATTTTTTAGTACTAGATACCTTAAATCTGTGAATTTTCAAAGGATGTATTTTGCTAATTCAGCACTCATGTTTAGTCTTCTAAGTGTCTTCCTCCCAAATTGCCCTGTTGCTTTATTCAGTTATATTATTACAGCAACTTTTAGTTTAACAGCTTGTATTCGCATAATCTATTTATGGAACAATGGAAGAATGATTGTGAAATAGCATGGAAGATGCATTACTTAAACGGATACCTGAAACTGACGATACAGCTTCACACGTTTATACATATAAAAGTAAATGATTGTACCATTATGGTTTCTTTTATCTGAATAACATTCCTCTTAAAAATTAAATTGCTTTGCACTTGAATTTAGTGCTTTATTTCATGATTTAGATGTACTTTCTAGAAACTGCTGCCAAACCCGAATTCCCATACATAAGTCATGGTTTCTCATATACACATGGAATTCAAGATAACATCTTAGTTAGAGAGTCATTAAATCTCCGATATCAGAAAGGCCAGAGTTAGAACAGGGCTCTTTAAAGTCCTCAAAGCTAAGCAATTTGAGAAAAGAAAGAAAAAAAAAAAAAAGTAAGAGAAACATGCATGTGATTGGTCTTAGTGAAACAATAAACTCAATGCAAGTGGTACTTGTAATTACTCACGTCTGGACCACAGAAGTCATCCTTTCATCTGAGTTCTGTATATCAGATTGTGCTTCTTGTTATCAAGAGTGAATTGCTACCAGAGAAACCCAATAGATTGTGTTAAACTGATCTGTTTCATTTTGGTTGTGGGAAGGTTTTCTTGAAGCAGATGATACTGAATCCTGTGCCTCCTGTGTAATACGAGGATGCTTTGTTGACCAGATAGCCTTGTTTGAGAAAACATCCATTGACACAGAGTGGCATGGTAGAAAGAACCATGATTTAGTAATCAGTGGACACCATAGCTGATTTAGCACTTTTTTTCTTTTGCCTCTGAGATCTTAAATAGTCACTTAACTGTTGAGTCTTAATTTTTAATCTGTAAAATGAGGTTAATAGTCACTGTACTTACTCCTCTGTAGATTTATCCAAAGAAAGGATATTAAATAGGAAAATTGAGAAACTAAGAATCACTGCACAGAATTTTACATTGCTTTTAATAGAAAGTTGATTCCTTATTAATAGCACTTTCTGATTTGAAAGTTATATATAAAAAAAGCATCTTCATGGATTTTCATAGGTGTCTTTACATTGAACAAAGGCTAACAGTAGCTCTAATCTGCTTACTTTTCTTATTAAATTATGATAACTGCAAGAGTTCATTGAATAACTTGTGTCTGCCTTGTGTCTGAACCTGTCTCTGGTGTTTATGCTGCACTGATATTAAATTTCAGTGTCCTAGAATCACTCCAAAAGGAGAGCATGGGAGAGAATGGAAGAAATGCTTACAATATAATCCCTGTCAGCAAGATGGGGAGGAAAGAGTCTCTGGGGTTGATCCTTGAGGTGAATCAGCCTTTCTTAGACCTCTTTCCCTCTAATTCTTTTCAGATGTATACTTTTTACTTATCTCTGCTTATCTTCCTCCCCTTATCTTCCTCTCTCCACCCCCTCCAGTCTCCTTTCTCCTCTCCTTCACACCTCAGAAAGTCCTTTACTTGTTTACAATCCAGGTTTTTTTTTTTTTTAAGCTATTGACCCACAGCCCTCTGCTTCCATAAATCCTGCTTTAAGTGTTTGATCTCTAAGACAAATATACCCCTATAGCCCTGAGTTTACTCTTTGACTCTGTTTCATTACAAACGCTGTAGACAATCAATATGAACTGAGGGGGGAATGTCTTGGGTCAAAAAACATAATTTGCTTGAACACACCATCATCTTTGCCCCTGAAAAGAACTGTTGATCACGTGTCCTTTAAGGATAAAGCTATCATTATTGGAAAATGTTACCTATATAATAAACAGGAAATTCCAACAATTTACACGTTATAGAAAATCTTCCAGAGCTCCCAGTTCATGTACTAATGTTAAAAGCAATCAAGGACTATGAATAATGGATGACGTTAAACATAGTGGTCCAAATTTTTTATCCAGACTGCTAGAAAAGAGCGTTAACATAATGGATGTGGGTCAGAGAAATTGGCTGACATATGAAATACTAACCAAGAGTATCATCCCTTTAGTTTTTTTTTTTAATGGATAAAATTTGAACACCATCCAAAGTTCACCATTATGGAGATGTTTACCTATGTGTGCTACCATTTTCTTTTCTGATTCCAAGACCCCCCCAGCTACATGGAAGCATCATCTGTACCTTCTCTGATGATTAAATCCACCCTCATTCATATGAATTTATTCTCTAAAGAAAACAAAAATAGCAGTCTCTTTAAGTCTGAGTACAGTCCATTCCATCCTCACGTTAGAACTTAGCTTCAACTTTCTTTGGGTCGCAAAATGCTGTGACTAATCTGAGAAAGTAACTAAAGAGAATTGAGATAGGAATGAAGTTAAGTATAGGAAAAGTTATCTCAAGATCCACTATGCAGATTTCCATGTGTTTATAACTAACCCAGTTAGCCTGAAAATTAGTTTTTATTCATCACAGTAGACCATACTACTTGGAGAAGGCAATGGCACCCCACTCCAGTACTCTTGCCGGGAAAATCCCATGGACGGAGGAGCTTGGTAGGCTGCAGTCCATGGGGTTGCAAAGAGTCAGACACGACTTAGTGACTTCACTTTCACTTTTCACTTTCATGCATTGGAGAAGGAAATGGCAACCCACTCCAGTGTTCTTGCCTGGAGAATCCCAGGGACAGGGGAGCCTGGAGGGCTGCCATCTATGGGGTCGCACAGAGTTGGACACGACTGATGCGACTTAGCAGCAGCAGTTAGCAGCAGCAGCAGACCACCCTACTAACAACTCAGTGAACTAATTTTCTTGAGATGTGACTAAACTGGATACTGTTATTTCCAGTGTACTCAACTAAAAGGTAATTTCTCTTTTCAATCATTTATCTCTGCTTCTCCCCAGAGTCAAAATGGAGTTGAGATATAATCAGCAAATAGGTTTCCTTAGGTCCCTTCCCAGTAATAAGTTCATGAAACAATGTAAATTGGTAGAAATTCAAGTACAGTCTCTCAACTCTCAGCTGCTTTCCTTAGCATTTCGCTGAAGCTCCAGAAAACAGCAAATATTTTCTATTCCAGTCACCCACTAAACTTTGCAGCTGATCAAAATAACCCATAAGTAACAATAGGAACCAGACAACCACCATATATACAATGGTCCCATCTATCACTCAGACATTCTTGGTGTAATAAAGTCAAAAGTGAATTTTCTCCTTTTATTTTCAAGGTTTGCATCTGACATAGTGTCATTAGAGCACTGACTTATGGAAAATTGGGATAGATTGAGAGCCTTTGATAAAAAGCGGTCTTTGTATCACTGAAAGATTCTAATGAATTGAGGGAGAAGGGGAGAAATAGTTTTTAATGCTATGTTTTCTGATGTCCTATTGAGCATCTGCAAAAATTCTAATTGACTATCTAAAAATACATTATAAGAATATGTTGTAAATCACAAATAGGATCCTGAAAAATATTTTAAAAGCTTAAGTATATAAATTTTGAGGGGAGTGTAGAGTGCAAGGAGAGATGAGAAACATTGTAAGCATATTATGATTGCATCTTCATATCAAGCAAGAAGACACACTCTGACATCCCATGTTTTGGTCATGTACATCAGCTTTTAGATTCTATGTACTTATATGCTCTGTGGGGGAGGGGAGGGGAAGTAAGGGGGAAGGAAAAGGAAGAGGGGAAGTGTCTTAGCATGTAGACAGTAGATATCATCAAAAGTGAAACATCCATAGATTACCTGTATGGGCAAGATCTACAAAATACCTCTTTCCTCAAGGAGTGACAATTACTGCTAAGATTAAATATGATACTTTTAGAATTGTTCAAGGATTTACTTTAACTCTGAGTGGGTTTTGTATTGCTCGATCAGCTGTATTGGTATATGGTCAAGACACCATTATCAGATCAGATCAGTCGCTCAGTCGTGTCCGACTCTGCAACCCCATGAATCACAGCACGCCAGGCCTCCCTGTCCATCACCAACTCCCGGAGTTCACTGAGACTTATGTCCATCGAGTCAGTGATGCCATCCAGCCATCTCATCCTCTGTCATCCCCTTCTCTTCCTGCCCACAATCCCTCCCAGCATCAGAGTCTTTTCCAATGAGTCAACTCTTCGCATGAGGTGGCCAAAGTACTGGAGTTTCAGCTTCAGCATCATTCCTTCCAAAGCAATCCCAGGGCTGATCTCCTTCAGAATGGACTGGTTGGATCTCCTTGCAGTCCAAGGGATTCTCAAGAGTCTTCTCCAACACCACAGTTCAAAAGCATCAATTCTTTGGCACTCAGCTTTCTTCACAGTCCAACTCTCACATCCATACATGACCATGGGAAAAACCATAGCCTTGACTAGACGGACCTTTGTTGGCAAAGTAATGTCTCTGCTTTTGAATAT
>NW_011494690.1:5820499-5835978 GCF_000754665.1 Bison bison bison | reverse complement strand
ACTGTTGCTTCCTGACCTGCATACAAATTTCTTAAGAGGCAGGTCAGGTGGTCTGGTATTCCCATCTCTTTCAGAATTTTCCACAGTTTATTGTGATCCACACATTCAAAGGCTTTGGCATAGTCAATAAACCAGAAATAGATGCTTTTCTGGAACTCTCTTGCTTTTTCCATGATCCAGCGGATGTTGGCAATTTGATCTCTGGTTCCTCTGCCTTTTCTAAAACCAGCTTGAACATCAGGAAGTTCACATATTGCTGAAGCCTGGCTTGGAGAATTTTGAGCATTACCTTACTAGCGTGTGAGATGAGTGCAATTGTGCGGTAGTTTGAGCATTCTTTAGCATTGCCTTTCTTTGGGATTGGAATGAAAACTGACCTTTTCCAGTCCTGTGGCCACTGCTGAGTTTAACTACTACTATATCCTAGGATCCCACTGAAATCCTGATTTCATAAACAGAAGATCTCATAGTAAAAATAGACATCTCCAAATGTTAATTTTCCAGGTGAAAAAATATAACTTTCTGTTTTCTGTTTCCCTAGTCATTCATTTATCCATTTATTTGTTGACTTATTAATTGAGCAAATACTTACTGATCACCAAATAGGTATTTACTGGGCATTGTTTTGTGTACTGGGAATACTCAAGTGAACCCAGCAGATAAAATTCCTTGTCTTCATGGATCACTTTCTAGTAGAGGAGATAAGCAAGATAGAAATCTAAAAGATACAACTTTTATATACTTTATACTCCCATGTGTACTTTATAAATAGATGAGTGCTAAAGAGAATGAGTGAAATAGAGAAGGAGGTATGAAATGTCACAAAAGGTTTTGGTAGGTGTCTAAATTGTAAGCAGACAGATGTAGTAACATTTTTTTAATGTAGACTTTTTTATTGTATGTTGTTCAGTTACTAAGTCATGTCTAATTCTTTGTGATCCCATGCATAATATTTATTGAAGACCTTCCTTAAGGTAGCCATGCACAGATTAGTTTTTTTAACTTTTTATTTTATATTGAAGTATAGCCGATTAGCAAATGTGATAATTTCAGGTGGACAGCAAAGGGACTCAGACATACATATAGATGTATCCATTCTTCCCCAAACTCCCCTCCCCTCCAGGCTGCCATATAACATTGAACAGAGTTCCCTGTGCTATACAGTAGGATGTTGTTGATTATCCATTTTAAATATAGCAGCGTGTTCTATGTAGACTTTTTGAAATAAGACTTGAAGGAGATGAAATAGCAAACCATGCTGATATCTGGGTGAAGAGTTTTCTAGGCAGTGAGAACAGTAAATGCAGAGGCTCTGAGACAAGAGAGTACCTGACATATTTGAAAAACAGCAAGGAGGCCACTGAGGTTGGATCAGCATGAAAGAGGGAGAGGTAATGGGAGATGACATCAGAGCAACAATGTGGAGGAATCGTTCTTGCTGCCAAGTTGAGAGTGGACTGCAGAGATGACACGTGGGGTCAGCAGGGAAGGCAAAGGTGGGGAGATCATTTAGGAGCATGCTGCAGTAATTCCAGTAACAGAGAAGAGTATCAGGTATTGAGCCTCAGTGGAGAGGCTCGCCTTGACTTAAGAGCAGGGAGAACACATCCATGCTAAAAGAAGAGAGGTGGGTAGGTGGGCAGATGTGATAATGAGAGCCTGTGCAAGTTCTTTTTTGATTATCTACCAGCTAACAGGCACAGCAGGAGTGTAAGCACTGAGTGATTGCTTGAGTGACTTTTGTGAGGGCCATGATTTCATCAGGAAAGTTCACTAAAGCAAAGAGGGAGCCAAGATGTAACTATAATGATGGAACTTGGAACTTGAGCTGGAAAGGAGGCAAGAGAGGATATATCATTGGGAGAGATATCTCAGGGACACTGAAAGTGTGGATTTTAGGTCCTGGGGGGTTGTAGAATTGTAGAATTTGGAATGAGGGAGTGAGGAAAAGATCCTGATATTGCAAATAGGGAAAGATTGAAGGCAGGAGGAGAAGAAGACAACAGAGGATAAGATGGGTGGATGGCATCACCAATTCAATGGACATGAGTTTGAGCCAACTCCAGGAGATGGTGAAGGACAGGGAAGCCTGGCAGGCTGCAGTCCATGGGGTTGCAAAAAGTTGGATGTGACTGAGTGGCTGAACAAAGGAGTGAACAAGAAAGATGAGAGGCCATGATCAAGGAAAGGAATATTTGAAATTAAGGTTTTGCAAGGGCAGCAGTTATTGGTAGCAATTAAGTGAAGGGTATGACTGTAGAAGTGAGTGGTTTAGGAAGAATGGCTAATGAAATCTTTGGAAGAGAGGAAGTCAGGAAGTGAGAGCACAGGTTAGTGAAAGGACCATCTCATTGGATACAAAAATGATTAAAAATCGAATAGGAGTAGTATTAGAGAGAGTGATCATTATCCAGACACTAAGATTTCACTAAGCGAGTGTTGAGTACAAGATTCAAGGGTGATGAGACAGACCTTTTGAAGAACATGAAGACCTTTCCTGAGGTTCCCACCTGACTGTTGCTAAGGAAGCAGTTGTCCTTCATAGAGTGGTACGACTCAGAGAAAACACACAGATACTCTATTAACTTGAGCCAAGTAGTGGTCTTCAGTGAGGTGGTCTTACGTGCAATGGGCTAGTTCCCTCTGAATTCATCATTGTAGAACCCAGATGTTCATTCATCTTTAATCAGAAGACCTCCTTAATTCCCTTTATCAGAAGAATATTTTAGTATTTGGCCCGTCAGATTCAAGCTTAACTGTGGAACTTATTGCGTTTTCATGGCGTTCTTTTGTGGTCTTTGCTCCAACTTTTTCCCACATGCCTATTTATAACCCTTTCTTGTTGCATGCATGCTAAGTTGCTTCAATTTTGTCAGATCCTGCGACCCTATGGACTGTAGCCAGCCAGGCTCCTCTCTCCATGGCATTCTCCAGGCAAGAATACAGGAGTGGGTTGTCGTGCCCTTCTCTAGAGGTTCTTCCTGACCCAAGGATCAAACTCACATCTCTGGCATCTCCTGCATTGGCAGGCAAATTCTTTACCACTAGCACTACTCGGGAAGCCCAAACCCTTTTTCACGTCCCCATTTTTCCACCTTGTTTCATTCCTTCATGCAGTGAATGAAGTACAGCATTCTCTCGTTCTGAACATCTTCTAAAATACTGGTCACCTACCAGTTCTGCTCATCCTTGGTACTCTGCATTCTGAGCCTGGTGAAGGTATGTGCTTTGCAAGTTCTAGTGACCTTCTATTCATCCTGACCTTCTGTCTTTGCAAAACTGACTTGAGAACTGCATCTGAATCATAAATGACTCAACTTTTTCCATCTAAGGCACTTCTAAAATCAACATTGTTTTGGGAAGGATGGTAATAGTCATACAGTATTTGGAGTGACTATAGTTGTTCAGCCACTCTATAGGACTAAAATGCAAGTTGTAATTAAATCTAAAGCCTTAGGCTTAGTCTCTTTGAAAAGCAAAGCTGTTTTAGATTTGTGGTTTTAGGAGTGGCTATTTGGTTCTCTGTAAAATAAAATATATGCATATGAAATAGATATAAATAGAATGGAATCACAATTAGTGACACACACCATCAGTACCATTGGGATTATTACAAATTATAAAATTGTTATTTCTCTTCTTTTCCTACAATGTAGAGATATTGCAAGGATTTTAAAGAGTAATATTTTTGTCCTTTTTATGGGAAGCAAATGCTGTGAGTCAGTGAAGAACACATGATTTAGATGAATGAACTTTTCTTAACAGTTAAAATCATTCATTATTCATTCACACCCGTACTGTTAGTTATTTCTCATGTCCCACTCCAAGATTCAATCTTCTTGTTATTCTCCTCAATCTCCCTTAATATGGTTCCCACCACCTGCAGTTTCTGAGGCAGTCTGATAAAGGGAAGAACATAGGTTGTGGCATTAAAGGGCTGGTATTTGAATTCTGACTTTGTAACTTATCGGCTATACAATGTCAAGGAAGTTACAAGAGTGCTACTATCCTCTGCTTTCTTATTACAGGGTTACCATGTTAATAGTTGTAATGTATTTGGAAGTGCTAGGCATCTCACATAATCAGTAGGTGCTCAACACATATGCATTGATGATGCTTTATCATTTGCTCCTTGATTTTGGACTCAGATGCTTGGTTTGTTTTCCTGTTTTATGTTTTTCTGGCCCCCTCAAGTGTTTACACCTTTTTCTGCTTAAGCATTTTTTTTTGTCTTTGTTTCCTGCTTGACTAGTGAATTTGTACCATGTTAGATTAGCTATATTGTTGCAAAGGGAGATGTTAAAGAGTCTCTCTTTTAGGTAAGGAGGATCTGAAGGAAAGGTACTAATAACATGTATGACAAAATTAAATATTTATGAAGAAGAAGGAAAGATGACATAATGAGAATCTGAGTGTCAGCTGATGGTTTAAAATTTTCATAAACCCAAAGTCTAGCAATTCACACTACCACAGGGTGAAAATTTGGCAAATAACATTGACTATATTTTTTAGAATCTGTCAATCAATTCAATTAAATAATTTTCTATTGTTTTTCTATAGCTATAAATAGATCATTTAAGACATAATTTTATTTCTTAATATGTCTTCCTCAGCACATAGGCACAGCATAGAATTAAGAAGACTAAGAATGTTTGAGAACTAAAAAGACAGAAATTAATCAACCAACAGCTAGAACTTAGTACTATAGTGTTTTGATTCTTCCTTTTTTATCAGTATTTTGATTCTTCCTTTTTTTTTTTAGACAATGAAAACAAAAGGGCAGGTGATTTGAAATTAACACTTTGCTATCTGGACTTTTTTTTTTTTTAGTTTCGCTACATATTGTTAGATTCTTTAATCATGTATTATTCAATTAAAAACCAAACCAAGTAATCATCATCCTTAAGTGATGAAATACATGAAATGAAACTCTAAACAGAAGAGACAATTGAAACAGATTAGTTTCCAAGCTCAGTTTTCTTGATTGATACTGTCTTTTCAAAACAATTGGGTATTTCATGTTGTTAAAATAACAGGGAGAAAAGAATATATTCTGCCTGACTGTGTCTCTTTGGTCATCTTTTCACACTCTATTAGAGGCTTTATCTGACTTTTGTATTCCAACTTTATTGTATTTTTCCGGTGCTAGAAGAAACTTCAATGAGGACATGATAAATGGCCATATTAAATTGGGTCCCTCGCCCCTTTTTAATTAAATTCATTTAAATTTAATTTTGTAATTTTACTTCAGTAAACCATCTGACTCCAGATGTTGGATGCACTTTTTCTTATTTCTGTTCCCACATAATTGTACCTGTAAAAGATTTATAGCTGCAGGAGACATTTTGGAACCTTTTAGAGCATTTTTGGCATATGTTTCATGGATGACTGGTAACATGAGCAATTAACATCCTAAAATGTTGTTCTGCTCCCCAGAATATTTTTAATAGGATAAGTTACTTTTATTAGCTTGAACTTTAAACAAATAATCATCTTAAAGGAAACATTATCATCAAAATAACTCAGTTGAAACGGAAGGCCAGCTCTCAAAGGAAATTGGTAAGAGTGGGGAGAAAAGACCCTCAGGCTAAAGGAGCCTTTAACAAAGACATAAATAAGAGGTGAGGATTGGCCTTTTGCTAAAACAAGAGCTATGAATTCCTGTTCCTTCTGATTGACTCTGAGTCACTGTAACGGGTATGTTGTACTGCATATATTATAGAATGATGGGTCACACCTCTGTCCTTGGGGAAAATGTAATCCTGGCTTTCAGTGATAGAAAACAGAGAACCACTCAGGCATCATCTACGTTGAAGGAGACCAAAGATGGAGGTTCTCATAAGTATTTTTATATGTTTGAGGAACGTATAGTTGCCATGAGGCCTAGAATTCAGACTTACTCCATTGATAAATGATCTTTACCACCAGCTCCTCTCAAGTATTCTTAAAACAACAAAAAAGGTCACTCATAGCTAGGCTTTCTTGTTATAAGAATTATTTGAATGTTTATGCTCATTCTGAATCTGCCTTCTTGCTTTCTTAGTCAAAACAGATCTAATACCATACTTGATAGCTCACCTGGGACCTTGTCTAATGAAATTTCTAGTCCTCATCAAAGAAACATAGATGACTACAATCTAACCCTTAGATGACAACTAAAGAAAAACAACAACTACAAATCCACAGGATAAAGGAATCAATTTCTTCCCTCAAGTGAAAAATTATACTTCATTTTTTTATATACGTCATTGTGTCTTGATGTGTATGAAATATTCACACTGCAATAAACAAACTAGAGTATGGATTTTTGCCCAAACTTAAGGGATTTAGTGACCAAATTATCATTCTGTTCTTTTACAGTCTTGTTTTGCCAGGACAAGTATTTGTGCATTGAGGATGGGAGTTCTCTAAAAACGATGGTGTTTGACATTACTCATTACTGTTTCCAATTTCTCATGTTGCTTTGACTACCAAATAAGACTATCTAAAAATAATACCAATCACTGGGAGCAGGAAAAAGGTGTTTGTCCATAACTGACCAACAAGAAACTCACAGTCTACCTAGTTTCTATAATAATATAACAAAACAAGCTCACAAAATGATTGTTATTCATACTTTTACAACTTTACTAAATTTTAAATGGAAAATCAGTAAAGGCCTAGAGAGCAACCAGTGTCTGAAGCAGCAAATGGCACATGGCACATAGAGTATTATGAAACTGTAAGTTACTCAATACATTTGTTTAGAAAGTAACTAAACTAAATAGGAAAGTGCACTTAACAGATACAGTGTGTAGTGACTATTTACCAGTAGCTCTGATTCCTGCTGGGAATTAAAAATATGTGTCTGCCATGGAACTATAAAGAGAAGAATTTGGAATACATATGAAATGTTAAAATACTGCATACATTCTAAGTAATAAAAAAAGTAATTCATTTTGAAAATTTTAAAATGCATTATGCTTTCAGTTACTTCTGGAGATCATGCATGATGAAATCAAACAACTTTTAATGGAATACAGTTTTTACCTACCATAAATCTTGGTTAAATCAGAGCCTGGAGTAAATGTCTGAAATGCTGTATCCTCAGTTTATTTTTAAATTTGTTTCTTTACCCATTTATTCACCTACTATCTACTGTATTCTTTTTGGATCAAGGCAAGTGGTAGAACTTGAAAACCCTGAAATAAAAATCAGAGCTGGATCCTATTGCTCTCATCTGAATGAGAGAGAGGAGACTATAAAGCATTAAACAACAATGAATGAATCTTTTAAGAGGTTGAAATGAAGTGTTAGTCCTTTATTCTTACTCGGACCAATTTTCTAAGTACAAAGATTACTATACGCTGTAATCTGACATCGTATACACAGGCATCAGTTTTAAAAAAAAATGTCTACGTATGAGAGATACCCCTCAACAGTATTAGTCAGTGTTAAACCTTCTCATCCCTTGGGAAGTTGGTAGTATTGCTTTATGGTATAGGTAGAGTACATCTGAATAAAATGGATGAATTCTATCTTTAACTTCTGTGTTGGCCTGCAAGGCTAATGGGCTAATGGAGTCCCCCTCCCACTAAGGAATGTTAATTCCTTATGCTGCGCTTTAGCCCTTTAACCTCTTGGAACAGTACTGCTGTAGTTTGACATCCCTCACCTTCTCCTGAAATGCTACAGGAATTTATTTCACTGGACTCGAATAGTAAAGGAACTTGTCTTTCACTTCCAAGTTTTCACAGAATGCAAGGGCACTTTGGGGGCGTTTCTTCAGTGAATAATCCAAAGATCCAAAGTCTCCCTTCAAATTTTCCAGCCCAGTAAACACTTGTTCTAATTGCTCTCACTCATTCTCTGCTGGAGATTTTTGTGTGTGTATTGGCTATTGGTAGGTGTTCCATAATAAATGAAGGGTGGGGGGGGGAAGCCCTATAAAAGACTCCGTGTTTTTGCTATTATGTTCTAATAAAAGGGCTTCCCTGATGGCTCAGAGGTAAAGAATCTGCCTGCCAATGCAGGAGATGCAGGTTCGACCCCTGGATCCAGAAGATCCCCTGGGAGGAAATGGCAACCCACTCCAGTATTCTTGCCTGGAAAAACCCATGGACAGAGGAGCCTGGCAGGCTATAGTCCATGGGGTCACAAAGAGTCACACACAACTAAGCAACTGAGCATGCATGGACTAATAAACGTTACTTCGTCTACCTGTCTCATCCTTTGAAAGCCTTTCTGCAATTTTATGCTATGTGCCCGAATTCCAGAAGCATATCCACACTGATTTTTATATTACCTAAGACCTGACTTAGCTTAGTGCAAGGGTTTTAACTGTGATATTTTTCCTCTGTTTTATTTGATAGTACTGTCTAGTGATTCCCCATTTTGTCACATGGATTTGTAGAGCTTCTGATGTAGAGGAAAACACAGTGGATTCAGTTTTGACCATCAGTACCCTGCATGGAAGTATTTGGATTAATTGAACCAACTCCATTCTGACCCTGTCATGTGGGACACATGAGGATGTGGTCTGTATACAGAGAAAGATAAGGCCTTAAGACCATTGCCGCTCAAATCTTTTTTTTCCCAAGTTAAAAGGCATGGAGATACAGAAGGAAATATTTGAAGACAGATTTGGGCCTTTTATTAATGTTTTCTTTAACATATAAAAGCATATTTGTGATGTGCGCTTCCTGCAGGGTAGGGAAACTCGATTTCTCTGTTCCACATACATACGTAACACCAAGTATTTTTCCCCAAGTGGAGCCCAACACTAGCAAGGACTAGTTTCATATTTGTTTTGTAATATCCTAAGGGCTGCTCCGATTCTCATTCTTGTTACCATTGTGGTAATGAACTGTATAAATTACACAGTTCTTCTCTGCCAGATGCAACTCATAAATCTGAAGAGAATATTTTTGTTAAAAAGACATAATGATCATTTTACTGACAGAGTTTAAATGGTAGAAATGACATGCTTCTTTATATGGGTTAAACTATTACAGAAATAAATTAATAACTGAAGTACCAAATGCAGTTTCAAATGCCAGTAGGGTATAAGACATATTTGCATTTTCCTTTGTGGTCTTATTGAAGTAAGATATATTTTCAATGTATCGTTTCCTTTAACTGATTTCCTTTAAAGACATGACATCGTTTCCTTTAAAGACATGACATAGCAAGAATCCACAATAGGAAACACTTTAGTAGGGAGAGAAGCGACACTGATAGAGATCAGAATTGCCCAAAGCGTGCGTCCTGGGACACAGATCTCAGGAGATATTGGTCAGTATAATGATCCATTGGTCATATCAGTTTGAGAAACACTTCTCATATTCCTGCTATATACTACATTCTCCACAATCCAAAGGGTCTGGGAAATGTTGCACTCATGGAGAATCCCACACAACAGTACACAGCAGTAGGTTAAATGCTCCGAGAATATTGCAGCTTAACACTTTTAACCTATTGTTTCCCAAATTTATTGGACTTCTTTTGTTTCTGTTAAATTTTATAGTATCCCATGGAATTATGATTCCATGGAAAACACTGGTTTCAGTAATACTAGCTTTTACATATTATACATGAATTGACTTTAAAAGGAAAAGAAATACACACATGAGAAAGAACATTGGATGTGAGGTTAGAAAACCTCAGTACAATATAACAACCTAAATGGAAAAAGAATTTGAAAAAGAATAAATACATGCGTATGTGTAACTGAATCACTTTGCTGTACACCTGAAACTATCACAACATTGTTAATGAACTAGACAGCAATATAAAATACAAAGTTTAAAAAAAAAACTTAGGTTAGATTTCTGTCTGCGTGTTGCTAAATACATGATGTTAGGGACATTTCTTAAGTTTGCTGTGAAATGGGAATAGTGTTATCATCTCTTACTGACAGGGGGCTACTAGATCCAAATTCTAAAAGAAACAATACTCTGATTCGTGGCCTTACTACCACTACAGCTGCTACCACTATTATTATCTACAAAAGCTAGCTATCCCTCAGAACTAGTCAAGAAATTCTTACTTATCCTGCTAGAACCCTTCCTGACTCCCTAAACTGTCTTCTCAAGTCTCTGAGGAGGCTAAGAGAAATTGTATCTTAGAGAAAAAGAGAAATGGGGTGTATGAAACAGGATAATCAAATACATTCCTTTCAGATAAATTACTTTGAAACCATTAGCTCCCCAGGAGACATACAAGATTCAGATGTTTTATCAGGTTGCATCATAGACTTAAGCTAAAAAAATATAGAAAAAGAGAGAATTTGAGTATTTTATTAGCAACCACAATACGTAGGTGAATTTAGATGTAATATGGTCCATCTACCTGCCCATATTGCAACAGATTTAAAGAGAACAGCAATTAATTAACTTGTGAAAATTTATTTAGCTCAGCACTATGGGAGATAAAGAGAATAATATAATTTTTGTGTGTTAATCAAAAACCTTGCAACCAACCTGTGGAGCCATTATGAACACATGGTATAAACACTGATCAATCAATCCCTGCTTTGCAGGAGACCAAAATGTTTCCAGTTTTGACTACATGCTGCATTTACAAGAGCAAAAGGAGTTTTAAGAATAGAGAGGCAGAAAAGTCTTCAGAAAGAGATTTGGGCTTCAGCTGGCCCTTAAAAAATTGGTAAGATGGTTGTCATGATTTTTGTCTTCCCATCACTTTGGTGTCTGTGTACACTGAGTATTGTAGGTACTCAGATACTCAATACAGATGGGTTACGTAATTGGGTGAATAGACCAGAGGCTGGGAGGAAGGAAGGAGAGAGGGAGGGAAGGAGGGAAGTGGGAGGGACAGATGGAGAACAGTTAAAGTAATAGGACATTCCAGCTCTCAAAGATGTAGAGCAAGTACTGGTACATGCCAGGCCTCCTGTAGAGCAGAGGTCCCCAACCTCTAGGATCTAATGCCTGATAACCTGAGGTGGAGCTGATGTAATAAATGTCAAAATAAAGTTCACAATAAATGTACTGAGCTTGAATCATCCTGAAACCATCCCTCCACCCCATTCCATGGAAAAACTATTTTCCATGAAACTGGTCCCTGATGCCAAAAAGGTTGGGGACCACTGCTGTAGAGGATATGTGAGCCCAGAGCCTGCCCAACCCTCA
Organism: Bison bison bison; assembly: GCF_000754665.1. Taxonomy (NCBI): domain Eukaryota; kingdom Metazoa; phylum Chordata; class Mammalia; order Artiodactyla; family Bovidae; genus Bison; species Bison bison. The sequence goes on along the minus strand of NW_011494690.1, from coordinate 5,824,849 downwards.
GGAACAAGCAAGCTGGAGGCAGCTGTGATACAGAGTAGACAGAACCAAAGTTACCATTAGATGTGAGCCGCTCAGTTCCTGGCTCTGCCACTCCCTACCTGTGTGACCTCAGTAAATCTTACATTTTCTGCATCCTCTTATACAACAATGTGCTTTCTTGTCAGAGTTCTTGTAAGAATTAAATCAAGGTCTGGGAAGTTCATTAGTAAACTGTTAGACAGCTGTGAGACAGTCTTGTTATATATGGAAGAGATGAAACTCCAGGAGGTCATGAAATATCCAATCTAGCCAATCCTTCAGAAATCTGGTGTGAAGTTCTGAGGGATTTAATTTGACGTGGATTTGCAATATCTGTGAGAGGTGTGCTATTACTCTACTTTGTATTTTTGGTAAAGCAATAGAACACTAACAAAATTGTGTACTTGGCTCTACAAGAAACCCCTGCCTGAGAAGGAGTATAGTGGTGCAGATGGTATACTTCTGAGTATTTTATGGTCAAGACCTCTCTGCTGGGTCTTGTTGAAGTCCATCAATAACTAAAATAGCTTTAAAAGGATTTATTTTTAAGGTGCCTGTTCTTGGTCCCCAAGAGTTTTAAGGCCCTCAGATTTGTGTGACCAAACCCATTGACTTTCCCAATAATTAAAAAATTCAGAGTCTCTGGACTTAGTGGTCACTTAGCAGACAACCATGAAAAGGTTTGCTTACTTTTTCATGCCTTTGAATGATGTATCTCATTTAAAGTGTCAAAAGTGTCTGTGTGTTGGTTTGGAGCTAATCACTATAAGGGGCCCATACAGCTGTATCTGACAGTGAGAGGCTCCTGTGGCCAGCTCATGTGCTTTCTGACCTGATTTAGCAACCACTCGCTGAGTATCTCCAGACTTTTACCAGGGAGGGGAAGTAGCGAAGATCCAGTGTGCTTGTGCCAGCTACTCTTTGATTTTAACACTAAATTCTTACTCCTCCTTCTTTCCCACTTAACCCCATTCTCCAAGGAATCTCCTTCTTGGTATGCCAAACCATTTTCCCTGCTACAGAGAGAAAGAAAGAGAATTCCTTTTTGCTAGCATGGGAGCCTGTGGCTAAGGAGGAGGGGACCACTCATACTTGGCCTGGGGCCCGTTTTCAATTGCACGATTACTCCCAACTTTCACTTCCTCAATATGTTTGTTTTCTCCTTGTCTGTGATCATCCAGGAAGTACTTTTCTCTCTTTGGCATTTCATCAGGGCAGGGGCTGATCTGGGAAAAGCAAGTTAATTGTGCCTCCTCTGATATAAAATATGAATAGTTTTTAATGAGGCATATGGAAGGGCAGAAAACTTGGGACAGAGACGGGCTAATGTAAACTGGGTCTCCCATTTGGCAGGTCAAAGAGTTCAGTGTCTGTGCCTGGAAGTGCTAAAGCAGAGTGAAGAGACAGGAGAAAATGTATAAAATGCTGGAAAACAAAGAAAATACATTTCCTTTCAGGGTTATAATTGGCTCCCCCTGCCTCTGTTCCACCCCAGCCTTACACATGCCCAAGGTAATGTCTCAAAGTCCAGATGAATGTTGATAAGATATGAAGATGGCTACCTACCTTCTGAGATGTATGTGTACATTCTGTTTGATTGCTGTCTATAAAGATGCAATTTTTTTTATTTTTATTTTTTTCTAGAAAGAAAAGCATAGAAAAGTTGTAAATGCCATCTCTTGAGAGGACTATCAAGACTTTGTCACATGTTGCCACCCTCCCTCACTCTTCACCATTCCTGTGCCATTTCAGCAGTGTGGCTTCTTGGATGGGGTGGGGGCGGGGCACTGAATGGCAGTATTGAGCACTCTTGCCTGGGAAGCCCAAGTCAGGCCGGGCAAAGCTGTCTCAGTTAGGAACCCCAACCACTGAGTCTTCTTGTGAAGCAAGTTATACAGGCAAGTCCTGTGGATCACAGATTGATGGTCATTCCTGTAGCTATTAAACAACCAATGACCTGGAGAGAGGTTAGACTCTGTTCAGGACTCAAGATATGATTTTTCCTTATCTTGGTTGAAACAAATTTTAACTTAAAATTTTTTTTTTTTCCCTTGAAGAACACAGATGAAACACACTGGGTGCATGATGTGAACACCTGGCTATGGTGAAGTACCTGTGGGTTCGAGGTTTGGGTATCACTTTTTCCGCTACATCATTCTAGGCCTCTGTTTTGAGAATAGATGGCTATTATTGTGCAAGACATTTTGTAATGTGAGTCTTAAGCCTTCTCTTTATAATCTTTGATTTCTGATGCTTTTACCTTATAGTTGGGTATCATCATCATTATTATTACTTTATTAAGTTAAATTTAATAAATAATAAACTAAAATTTTATTTAGAAGAATATCCTTCAAGTTAGCGGAGAAGCCTGGTAGGCTGCAGTTCATGGGGTCGCAAAGAGTTGGACACGACTGAGCAACTTCACTTTCACTTTTCACTTTCATGCATTGGAGAAGGAAATGGCAATCCATTCCAATGTTCTTGCCTGGAGAATCCCAGGAGTGGCAGAGCCTGGTAGGCGGCCATCTAAGGGGTCACACAGAGTTGGACACGACTGAAGTGACTTAGCAGCAGCAGTAGCAGGGCTTCCCTGGTGGCTCAGCAGTTAAGAATCCGCCTGCCAATGCAGGAGTTGTGGGTTTGATCCTGCATCCTAGGCCGGGAAGATCCCTTGGAGAAGGAAATGGCAACCCATTCCAGTATTCTTGCCTAGGGAATTCCATGAACAGAGGAGCCTAGTGGGCTGAAGTCCATGGGTTCCTTAAAGAGTCGGACATGGGACATGACTGAGCGACTAAACAACAGTGCTTCAAATTAACATTTAAAAGCACAATCTGAGTATAACACCAATTGAAACACTGTCTTTCTCCCCTTCTAACATTGCTTACAGTCTAATGGCTCCAGGTCCACGCTTTGCTCTGTATCCTCATTACGAACACAGTTTTCTCTCTGCTTCTGTTTCCACTGTTCAGCAAACTTGCATCCTCCCTTGGCGATCCCAGATTGCCCACAAAGCACAGTTTCCTAGTTGGCTGGATGGAGCTGTGGGCTGGACATGGGGCTGGCTGGCAGCATTACCGCTGTGGGCAGCAGGGGCAGTTTTGTCATCGTGCCTTAAGGTCCAGCATGTGAACCGAGTGAATCATGCTGACCTCAATTCCAAGGGCATCCACAAAAATGCTTCTTGGGTGATGTTTTCAATACTCCCTCTCGATTCACATGCACATAAGAACCGAACAGTTTAGACTTCAGATACAGTGCAGTTGAAAATGCCTCTGACATCAAGATGCGTCTTATGTGACTAAAAGATATTTTAGTGTTTCTGTTGAAATAAGGATAATAATTATAAATAAGCCTCTCATGTATTTCATAAAGGTGTGTATGCACAGGACTTTGTATTCATTGAGACAACCTTGACATGTGTTAAAAATATGAATGGCTTATTTTTATTATTTTAAATATTTACCCCAGCCATCATCAAGGTGACATGGCTCTGCTGGGGTAGGTTTTTGTTGTGATGAACAATGCATGAGACTATTGAGGCCTAAACAACATTTTCTCCTTTAAGAGGAAAGCTGCATGTTCAAAAAATCATTAATGAGTCTAAAAAAGCCAAGAGTATTCAGACCTGGTAATGCCCTCAATGAAAAAAACTGGCAGAAGAGCCAATGTCCACTCTACAAAACTATAGGTTTGATTTTAAGTCCTCTATAACACAGAGATAAGAAGAGAGAGAAGGAATTTCCTGGCTGTCGTGTAGTTAGGACTCCATGCTTCCCTGCAGTGGGCACTGGTTCAGTCCCTGTTTCAGAAATAAGATCCTGCATGCCCTTTTGGGTAGACAAAAAAAAAAGAAGAGAGTGGAGAGGGTAGGGGCATATTTCTGTGAATAAATATGGCTTATAAATATAGATCAATAGAAACAAAGCAATTTATGTTTAGGCTGGTGAATTTTAGAAGGCGGGATCTTTTCTTATTAAAATCCAACAGCTTTCTGATTTATTCTCTCCTTACCTTCCCCCTCTTTATATGTGTGTGTGTGTGTGTGTACACAACCTTGCATGCTAAGTTGCTTCAGTCCGACTCTGCAACACTATGTACAGTAGCCCACCAAGCTCCTCTGTCCATGGGATTCTCCAGGCAAGAATTCTGGAGTGGGTTGCCATGCCCTCCTCCAAGGGATCTTTCCAACACAGGGATCAGACCCACGTCTCCTGCAGCTCTTGCATTGCAGGCAGATTGTTTACTGCTCAGTCACCGTGGAATCCCCCTTTATATTTTGTTGTTTTTCAGTCACTCAGTTGTGTCCGACTCTTCAGCTTCAGCATCAGT
>NW_011494690.1:5802786-5820399 GCF_000754665.1 Bison bison bison | reverse complement strand
TCCTTTAGGATTGACTGGTTTGATCTCCTTGCTGTCCAAAGGACTCTCAAGAGTCTTCTCCAACACCACAGTTCAAAAGCATCAATTCTTTGGTGCTCATCTTTCTTTATGGTCCAACTCTCACATCCATACATGACTACTGGAAAAACCATAGCTTTGACTACACGAACCTTTGTTGGCCATATATATATATGTATAATATATATATATGTAATTTACATATATACATATACATAATGTATATTAGTTTGGTTCAGTTGCTCAGTCGTGGCCGACTCTTTACATCCCCATGGACTGCTGCACACCAGGCTTCCCTGTCCATCACCAACTCCCACAGCTTGCTCAAATTCATGTCCATCGAGTTGGTCATGCCATTCAACCATCTCATCCTCTGTCATCCCCTTCTCCTCCTGCCTTCAGTCTTTCCCAGTATCAGGGTCTTTTCCAATGAGTCAGTTCTTTGCATCAGGTGGCCAAAGTATTGGAGTTTCAGCTTCAGCATCAGTCCTTCCAATGAATATTCAGGCCTGATTTCCTTCAGAATGGACTGGTTGGATCAAGGGACTCTCAGATGTCTTCTCCAACACCACAGTTCAAAAGCATCAATTCTTCAGGACTCAGCTTTCTTTCTAATGTGTATTATATATACATATATTTTCACACACACACACATATATATAGGTGCATACATCCACACACAGTAAGTAATCAGCCAAAAAAAGTTGAGTGACTTGACTTTGCCCAAGAGGAAACATAATAGGCAAATGTGCTGAAGATCATGTGGCCACACTTGAGCTGAAACTCTAAAACTAACCTCTCCAAATTATTAGTTGGTTTTGGCATCCCTTGTGAGAACTCCTGTGTTTTCCAAAATGAAACAATTCAGCTTAGAAAAACTAAAACTCTAAATGATCAAATGTAAGTCCATTTTGCTTTGGTGAGAAGTGTACATTTTTAAGATGTGAAAAATCATTTTTAAAACTATGAAATAAACTAGGCCATCAGTGATTTGTCAAAAACATAATAGTTTATATTTAAAGAGTGGGTAAGATGATTCATTTATTATTTGTGAATGGATTCTTCCAATGTTTGTAGGGTGCTCAAAAAAAAAAAAAATTCATTCAATCCACAAAAATTTTCTGAGTCTTTATACCAGAGATTGGGCAAAGTGCTGAGCAAGAGTGGCAAAGCACTATTTAGAGGCTATAAACAAACTCTAATCTATAATTACCAATTGTGATAAATGCTATTTGTTCTTTAGTATTTTAGATATTATCACTTCCATCTTAATTATACTCTTAATTTCTTTTGCTAAGCCTTTTTCAAGGACAGTGCAGATGTACGTTTGAGTCAGGCCTTTGAGTTATTTACATTGCTGGAATACTAATAAAAGGTAGTACATTTCTTGATTCTTACACATATATCCAAGTATCTTACCATTGTAAAATGTGCCTTTTAAACAACAGCTTGTCATACAGAGTAACAGCAGTAAAAGCAACAATGGAGACTTCAGTGACATTTTATTAACCAATTTCTCCAGCTAGGTTGAATAATGATTTTTTTGCCTCAAAATACCAGGGTTTAGATTTTAATAAGTATCAACCATTTGTATAGATATTTGTGTGATCCTGAATTTAATGTATCTTTAGCCTTATTTTTCCAGAACATTTTTTTGTCGAGCACTGCAATTTAGTGTTTCATAGATTACACATTCTGGACCTCAATTTTAGTTGAGGTTAATGATTAATTAGAAAAAATAATTCCCTGAAGTTGTGGCGTATAGTAAATGTCTGATTTACATAGATAGGGGCATACTTTCACTGCCTTGGAATCCATGGTAGCTCTTAGTTTCTTGGCAAAGCATGATGGAGTAAACATAAAATATGACTTGGATGTCAAAATTAATTTCATTATAAGATGTGGAAAAGATTAAGAGAAAGATACCATTAGTTCTCTGATAGTCGCATTCTGTCCAGAGCCCCTTTAATGCTTTTGAAAATGTAACCTATGAGATGAGCATGCAGTGATTACATCAAAATTCTGAGTGTTAAGATTGTTAGCAAGGACATAAGTTATTATCTCAATGAAGACCAACATCCCAAAAAAGTCAACTAAAATTATAAATGACTATGTGAAGGTGGCAGACTGAAAGTGAGAAAGTCAAATATGAAATAATGACAGCCATCTAGATTCTCAAGGATGAAGCCTCAGTTACGACGGTTAACAGAAAGGGAGAAAAGTTATGCAGTAAACCTTGGGCACGGAGAAGGCGATGGCACCCCACTCCAGTACTCTTGCCTGGAAAATCCCACGGACGGAGGAGCCTGGTGGGCTGCAGTCCATGGAGTCGAGAAGAGTTGGACACAACTGAGTGACTTCACTTTCACTTTTCACTTTCCTGCATTGGAGAAGGAAATTGCAGCCCACTCCAATGTTCTTGCCTGGAGAATCCCAGGGACGGGGGAGCCTGGTGGGCTGCCGTCTCTGGGGTTGCACAGAGTCAGACACGACTGACGAGACTGAGCAGCAGCAGCAAAAGCAAAACTTGGGCATAGTAGTTTGGTTTGGGGACTGAAAGAGAATAGCAAAAATAAGATAACTTGTTTCAAGTCTGGTAATGAATATTGAAAGGACTGACAAAAATAAGAAAGTTAGGAGGAAGCAGTTTGAGAATAGGAGTTTAATCCTATTGAAATGAGTACGTTCAGGATGGCCCAGATTGACATACCCCACAGTTTGACAGTGACATGACAATGAAGCCAAGGAAGAAAGGTTCTGGATCTAAAGGAGTAAACTATTTGAATCAAAGCAGATACTTTTTTCTTCTTCCATCTTCTATCCCTCTCCCTCTTCTTGCTACATGCCATCCTGATCATTTTCTGCTGTTTTCCTTATTTTGATTGCTTTCAGGAGCAGTGATATATAAATATAACTTTGTTTTCCTCAGCCTTCAGAAAGATTAACTAAAGGCAGGTGACAGACTATTGGACTGAAGCTAATTCATGAGTCATATCTGTGTTTGATCCAACTTTGTATCCTATGCAGCATGTAAATAGTGTTTGGTATATAGAATTCATTCTGCAGATGAATAGTATATAGTCCCACATGGCATAACTCCCTCTGAATCATATGTGAGGTCCCATTGACTAACCCAGAATCAATCTGAGGGCAAGACCCAGTGCACAAGAGGAATATGTGTGTTTATATCAGTGTGTTCTTTGTAAGAAATATGCCAGATGGGAAGAAGAAAGGAGCCTTCCTTTGACCTTTAGAGGGACTAAACACAGCTGGTCATCAGAAACAACACACACACATATACACACATAGACTACAGTTCTTTGACAGCTTTATCTAGATCCCAAAGAAAGATAATAAATGTTAAAAATAAATCACTTGCTTGCAAGTTAGTGGAGAATGGCCAGATTTTAAACTTAACTATGTTGGAAACACCATATTCAAGTTTCAGTCCCTTTTTGTACTTTGCCATATTCTTCATAGATTTTATGGTTAGCTGTAGGTGGTAGGGAAGCGGGACTTCTTAGAAGGTCATACTTAAAAAGACTGCTTCCCTGAATGAGGAAGAAAATATTCTAAACAACAGTCTGAAATTTCTGTGATGTTGCTACAGTAGAAGCAGCCTGGTTTATAGGTCAGTCCCTGTCTTGGATTCCACGATCCTTCAAACCATTAGTGACACAGATTATGTTCTCCCTCTCCTGTCTCCTTCTTTCATGATAAACTTTGGCATTATGGTAGAAACTCTGTTCCACATGTACCTTGTGTTCTGTAATGTACACACTAACAGGCCATGGTGAGAAACAAAGAACTGCATATGGCAAATCTGAAGATGTGTGATTCCCTTTGCAATCAGGCCAGATTTATCTCCTTCTGAGCACATTAGCTAAGGGAGGCTCTGAGGTGGGTGTCTGCTGACTCCACAGAATGCTCTGGCTCAGTTTGCCTTAGTATGAGCTGGATCTTGAGAGAGGAAAGCTCTTTCTGGATAGAAGCACTACTGACTGGAATAAGTTGAATCTTTCACCTGATTTTCACCTGATGAAGAATTTCAAGTGTTTTTTTTTTCAAATGGTTTCCAACCAACTTCTGTGTACATCTTAAAGAAGAATTATGCTGTAGGTCCTTTAAATAAACAGAAAGATGGCATGGAAAAGACGAGTGCTCACCAAATACTCCTTATACTTCTGAGTAAGTATCCTTGCAGTTTAGTAGGAGTGATATGATTAGCTTTGGCCTAAGGGCTCTGAAAGAGGTGGCATGATTCACTCTAAGGCTGAGGCAGAAAGAAGCCTATGCTCAGCTAATCAGTCTCTCATCCCCAAGGAAGCTGAGTGTTCCAGTACTTTGGTCTCTGGTTAACTCTAGAGAGGATAAGCCCCCACCATGTTAGACAGTGTTGTGGTTCAGTTGCTCAATAGTTTCCAAGTCTGTGACTCCATGGACTGCAGCATAGGAGTAGTATGTAAATAAAAGCTTCCCTTCCTATGTTACGATGCTGAGATTTGGGGGCTGTTTGTTACCACGTCACTGATAGCCTGACCTGATTAATACAGATAATAACCATTTGTGATGCTTTAATAGACTCTAAATGATTGATACATATTTAAAATATTAATCTAAAGCAGAAGTTTAATCTTTCAATCCTATGATGTAGAAAAGTGCTGTGGGAAAATGATTGCTGGGAACCAGCATTAAAAATTGGTGGTTTGGTTGTCTGTCCCTCACTGAAACTTAAAAGAGTATTCCTTTTCTCATTCTAAAAGGGGACTTTTCAGTAGTTCCTTAGTCAAATACCTGGTTAGCCTATTGCCCTCTCGTGGCTATTCCAAATTGTTTTCTGTGCCCGTGCAAATTATTTTGAAGACCATCTAGTCTCCTGATTGGAGAAGGCAATGGCAACCCACTCCAGTATTCTTGCCTGGAGAATCCCAGGGACAGAGGAGCCTGGTGGGCTGCCATGTATGGGGTCGCACAGAGTTGGACACTACTAAAGTGACTTAGCAGCAGCAGTCTCCTTATAGGCTTGGAAGGCCTACAGTGATCTTGATGACAAGGTCTTGTATTACTATGCTTTTTATTACTAATACAGTCCATGATTCTGTGGAGCAATATTAAACGTTTACTGTTGAGTGAATTAGCATGCCAAAATCATTAGTTATCTACAAGTATGTAGGAAAGTTTTTGAATAATCAGTTCCAATCCAACTGAAAATCAGTTGTACAGACTTCCCTTTGCACATTTTCCTACATAATATTAATTATATTCCTTTATCCTAAATTATTCCCCACCTTCACAGTCTGATATTAACAAAGGAACTAAGCACTATCTATTTGTTTAAGTGGGAAAAGAAGTGATCTGCCACCTTGAATACCAACCTGGATGACTGGCTGGCTCTTAATCACTTTAATTCCCTCTGACTAAAGACCTGCCTTCAGGAGGCCTGTACAGCACTGATTTGAATGAGTCAGACCCCAATGCAAACGATCCAGCCAATTTGCTATAATTAAGAATTTTCTTTATTCTTATAGGTGAGACAAAATGAAAACTTTGGGCCTGATTTTTGTTTTTTTCCAAACAACATAGTACATTTCCACTCTTTCTACTCTTTGCTTTGACACCTCACAGATAACACCCTAAAAATCTCTTTGACTCAAGAGCCAACTATAGTTCTTTTTCTCACTCTGCCCTTGTTGTGACTTAAGCTTCTACCAAAATCTGAGATGAGTTGGGGGTGGCCCATAAAAGCTGTTTCATTCTTAGGACTTCTAGTTTATGACTGCTAACAAATTTGGATGGTGTGAATGAATTGTCTGGCATTATGTATTCTAAAGTGAATTTCCTGTCTTTCCCACCAAATCCATTCAACGTGTAGTCTTCTCCATGTCAGGTGCTCAGACCAAAGTGTCTTGGAGTTAATCTGTGATTTTCTCTGCTCTCACATCTCACATACAATCTTTCAGAAAATCCTGTTGACTCTATATTCAGAATATATCCTTAACCCTACCCCTTCTCACCATCTCCATTGGTACCACTGTGGTACAATCTTTGATCATTCTTTTCTTCAAATTGGAATATAGCTGCTTCACAATGTGGTGTTAGTTTCTGCTGTACAATGAAGCTATTCAGCTATATGTGCACATGTGTCCCCTCCCTCCTGGACCTCCTCCCAGTCCCTCCCATCCCACCCATCTAGGTCATCACAGAGCCCTGAGCTGAGCTCCCATGCTACACAGCAGGTTCCCACTAGCTATCTGTTTTACACATGGTAGTGTATACATGTATCAATCCTAATATCCCAGTACCTCCCAGCCCCCCACCCCTCCTGTGTCCATATATCCATTCTCTACGTCTGTGACTCTGTTCTTTCCCTACAAATAGCTTCATCTGTACCATTTTTCTAGATTCCACATGTATGTGTTAATATACCATATTTGTTTTTCTCTTTCTAACTTACTTCACTCTGTGTGACAGACACTAGGTCCATCCACATTGCTTCAAATAACCCAACTTCATTCCTTTTTATGGCTGAGTAATAACTCCAGTGTATATATGTACCGTTTCTTCTTCATCCATTCCTCTGTCCATGGAGTGCACTAACCTTCTGAATGTCTCTCTGCTTTCTCTCTTGATTCCTTAGAACCTATCTTAGCACTACAACAGGAGTCATCTTTTTTTTTTTTTTTAAACTTTACATAATTGTATTAGTTTTGCCAAATATCAAAATGAATCCACCACAGGTATACATGTGTTCCCCATCCTGAACCCTCCTCCCTCCTCCCTCCCCATACCATCCCTCTGGGTCGTCCCAGTGCACCAGCCCCAAGCATCCAGTATCGTGCATTGAACCTGGACTGGCGACTCGTTTCATCTTTTAAAATGTAGTAAAGACCTTATCACTCCTCTACTCAAAATGCCATAATAGATTTTCATCTCACACACAGTAAAAGCCAAGATCCTTATATAGCCTATTTGTTCCTCTGGGATTTAATGCTTTCTTATATCTCTCCTCTCCTCTCATAAAATCTCCTACCTCCTTGCTCATGGTGCTCCAGCCACATTGGTTTCTTTGCTGTTCTGAAGCCCTCTTTACATGCTCCTGCCTCCAGTCCCTTGTACTTGCTCTTCTTCCAACAGGTATGTTATTTCCACAGATGGCCAAGTCCCTTGCCTCCTTTAAGTCTGCTCAAATACCACCTTCATGAGGCCTACCCTGATCAGTGTCTGTTGTCCTCACCCCAAAAGTCCCTTATTCTGCTTATCCACTTAAATGTCTCATTCATTTCTATTGTTGTTAGCTTGCCTCCTCTAGAGTGTAAACTCCATGTGGGAAAGGATTTTTGTTGATTTGTCTCACTGTTGTATCTCAAATGCCTGCAACATTTTCCGTAACACAGTAGATATACATTAATATTTAGTGAATGCATTTGATATGTGACTCTCTCCCAGCAACATTGTGCAGTAGGTAAACTGTTGGAGCCTGGGGAGGGGGGCAGGGGTCAGCAGGGAAAGAGTGACATTTTAGGAAAGAGTCAAAGGGGAGAGAATAAAAACATCTGGGTCTACCAGTTTAAAGAGAGAAGCTGAAAAGTAGTCACCTGAGAACTGGAGCTTTTGTAAAATTTTAATTTCTGATTTCTGTTCAATGAAAGAAGGAAATCACCTTCTATTCTTGGCATGTTATAATTGGAGCACTATGCCAATTAATTTGAACATGTACTCTGGGAAGTATTGCATTAGCAATGTTTTATTTTTGTAATCAAATAATAGCTATGTATCAAGATGTGAGTAGTTTGTGTACATATTTAATAATGTTTGTGAGTCAGAACATTCCTATTTTAAAAAGCCTATATAAACTGAACACTTACAGTTTCTGTATTTATACAGATCAGTTCTTTAGAAGTCTTTAATTATAAGCTGCTCAAGATTCTGTGCTTCTGTTTATATAGTTACTAGAAACAACTGATAGATTTGGGCCTGAGCTGTGCCAACACTACAATTTTGGCTGTGCTTTCTTTTCTGAATGTGTGAACTCTCCTTTGCAGGGAGAATTTATCATGTGACCCAAGTGGTGATACGATCTGTACAATATCCTCTTGGCCATGGTGTATCTTTTCATTACAGGCTTTTCCGTGTGGGATTTCTCATTCACTTTACAAAGGCAGAGCTAAAAGTAGACAGTGCGTTATTGACTAAGCGCTGATGTTGTTCACACGAATGAACACTTTATACCTAATTTCTGCCCCGTGGGTTTAGAGGCCAAGTTCAGCAGACAATAAAAATCAGATAAAAAGTAAGTGTGAGGTCTCAAAGAAAAAAAACCAGGCTCACTTAAATCTCTAAAAATCCTTCTCCAAGATACTACTAAAAATTTTTTTTTTATGAAAGATCACAGTTGCCAAGAGGAATTTCAATCCAAAAAGGATGCTAGTTCCATTTGAAAAAAGCATTCCAAGCACTAATGAAAAAGAGGGAAAAATACAATCCATCCAAGATATAGTCTCAAGTGACAGGAAATGTCAGCTTCCAACATTTATTGAGTACACACTTTATGACCAGTCTGGAGAGTTACATAAAAGCAAGTTGTTCAGATGTAAGTTGAACTCCTGAGAACAAAAGGAGGGATGGAAACCAGGGGGTGGTCAATATGCTAGACCCGTTGTGAATGTGTTAGAGATTGAAAGAAGACAGCCGTTTCAGAAATAAGAGAAAGAAACATGTCTAAGACCTAAGAGTAAGATAAAAATAGAGAGACTTGGCAGAATGGAGAACAGAAAATGAGAACTTAAAGATGGCCTCCTGCAAGTAAGGACACAGAGAGGAAAGAGATTATCCTTATCATCAGTAAAGCCAAAGAAAATGACATGAAAGGGAGTGTTTGTTGTAAACTGGGAATAGTGATTCTATAACGGACTTGGCTGTGGGTATATTTCACTTGTTATTGGCAAGGAATTTGTGTGATGACAAACTATAGCCAATAAGAAATATTGGGCTGAGGATTGCACTGGGAGAGTCAGGTGCAAACATGCATTGGGTGGGATTGTGGGAACTGTTGACTGGAAAGGAACCGAGAAGGGGAAAGCAGCGTCACTAAACTTCAGGAGAGAACATTCATTCATGCTTGAGGGAGATAGGAGAACCACTTTTATAAGAATGGCTTTCACAGGCATCAAATTGGCAGTGAAAAGAAATGTACATTGTTTCTGAAGATAAAGTCATGGAGTTGGTGTCGAATGATATTTAAGATAAGAGAAGCTGAGCTCAAGAACAAAATAGGTGGGCCGAAGAACTAAATAGACATTTCTCCAAAGAAGACATACAGATGGCTAACAAACACATGAAAAGATGCTCAACATCACTCATTATCAGAGAAATGCAAATCAAAACCACTATGAGGTACCATTTTACACCAGTCAGAATGGCTGCAATCCAAAAGTCTACAAGCAATAAATGCTGGAGAGGGTGTGGAGAAAAGGGAACCCTCTTACACTGTTGGTGGGAATGCAAACTAGTACAGCCACTATGGAGAACAGTGTGGAGATTCCTTAAAAAACTGGAACTAGAACTGCCTTATGATCCAGCAATCCCACTGCTGGGCATACACACTGAGGAAACCAGAAGGGAAAGAGACACGTGTACCCCAATGTTCATCGCAGCACTGTTTATAATAGCCAGAACATGGAAGCAACCTAGATGTCCATCAGCAGATGAATGGATAAGAAAGCTGTGGTACATATACACAATGGAGTATTACTCAGCCATTAAAAAATACATTTGAATCAGTTCTAATGAGGTGGATGAAACTGGAGCCTATTGTACAGAGTGAAGTAAGCCAGAAAGAAAAACACCAATACAGTATACTAACGCATATATATGGAATTTCGAAAGAGGGTAACAATAACCCTGTATACGAGACAGCAAAAGAGACACTGATGTATAGAACAGTCTTTTGGACTCTGTGGGAGAGGGAGAGGGTGGGAAGATTTGGGAGAATGGCATTGAAATATGTATAATATCATATATGAAACGAGTTGCCAGTCCAGGTTCGATGCACGATACTGGATGCTTGGGGCTGGTGCACTGGGATGACCCAGAGGGATGGTATGGGGAGGGAGGAGGGAGGAGGGTTCAGGATGGGGAACACATGTATACCTGTGGTGGATTCATTTTGATATATGGCAAAACCAATACAATATTGTAAAGTTAAATAAAATTTAAAAAAATAAAAAGCAGAGACATATGCATACCTATGGCTGATTCATGTTGAGGTTTGACAGAAAACAACAAAATTCTGTCAAGCAAAATCCTTCAATAAAAAAATAATTAAAATTAAAAACTGCCAAATCACTATGTTGTACACCTGAAACTAACATTATATTACATGTCAATTATAATTCAATAAAAATTAAATATAATACAAATTAAAAAAAAAAAAAGAACGAAATAGGCAAATAAGTCAGGTCATTGGTGACCTCTGTAGACTTTTTGTTAATCAAAATGAAATGTTACCAGATTGTCTGGGGTGAAAGACATGAGTGATGAATACTTGGAAGCAATTTAGTGAATACATGGAGGCAGTTTAGAATATATGCATTCAGATATTGAATACATGGAGGCAGTTTAGAATATATGCATTCAGATATTGAATACATGGAGGCAGTTTAGAATATATGCATTCAGATATTGAATACATGGAGGCAGTTTAGAATATATGCATTCAGATATTGAATACATGGAGGCAGTTTAGAATATATGCATTCAGATATTGAATACATGGAGGCAGTTTAGAATATATGCATTCAGATATTGAATACATGGAGGCAGTTTAGAATATATGCATTCAGATATTGAATACATGGAGGCAGTTTAGAATATATGCATTCAGATAGCTTAGCATATAAAAAGAAAAAGAAAGTGAGAATTGTGATAAATTTTTGTAGAACCTGCAGAAGAACCTATTGTTGGGACACACATTAATAATTATCTGCTTGACCTTTAGGAGACCAAACATGACAATCAGGCTATCTGTTTGTAGTCATCTTTTATGTTATTTGCTCCTTCTTTCTTTTGCCCTTGAAATTCCACCATCCTCTGACACTCTACTTGACACTTACCTTTTCACGCTACCCTGCCAGATTAATCATAAATAATTCCCTGTCAGCTTTTAGACACTCTCCTTGTGTGTGCATGCTAAGTCATTTCAGTCATGTCCGACTCTTCACAACCAATGGACTGCAGCCCATCAGGCCCCTCTGTCCATGGGATTCTCCAGGCAAGAATACTAGAATTAGTTGCCATGCCCTCTTCAGGGGATCTTCCCAGCCCAGGGATTGACCCTAAGTTTTCCTGCATCTCCCGAATTGGCAGGCAGGTTCTTTAACACCAGTGCCACCCAGGAAGCCCAGACACTCTCCTTACATCATACTATTTTGCATCTCTTCAGGAATCTGTTTTGGTCTTTGTTATGTATAAGTGAGTGATGTTATCTAAGTATATCACATATTCTTCAAGACAGATGTCTCTATTACCTGGTCAATTATGTCTAATCCTCAAATATGTTTTTTTTATCTTGCAGTAAACATTTAATGAAAAAATAATCAGGGAAGTGAAAGACAAGTTAAACAGAGAAGGGAAATACCAAGCAAATAATGCTGGGAAGAAACTAGAGTGGACCAAAAGTCTGAAATAAAAGAAAAAAAAAATTGTGATACAAATGGGGAGGATAGGAAGAAGGTATAGTGAGAAATGACCAATGCCAAGACAAAATGGAATGTTCTTGTTGTAATAAGCAAGATAAATGATATGTTTATTACTTTAAAAGAATGTAGACACAATGTCATTTATATGATAGCTTGATGTACCATTTGTCTTTTAAATGTTTATGGGCAGGAGTTTCGAAATGCACAGCTGTTTTTTCAGTCTTAGATGTTGCATGGTTTTTGGCAACAGCAGGTCCCAGCTGACTGGATAAAACTGGCCTTCAAAGATTCCATGTACTGAAAAGTTTTATAGAATCATAGCCAATACACTTTATTTTTTAAGAGGGTTGACTTGAATATATTCCAAATTCTGATATATTAGGAATATCTGTTTATAAAAAACCTTTCAATTCAAAGAATAAATCAGAGAAAGGATTTGTAGCCTGTCTAAGGCTGGTTTCTATATGGTCCCTTTGGTTGGGAAGGAGTACAGGAGTGGTACAGTCACATCTCTACACTGAGAGATCACTTATGACCCCAAATTCCTTAGTTTATTACTGATATTTCTATAACTGAATAATTAGCCAAGTTTTTAACTGACAGATTATTAGCACTTTCTATCTAGTTTACACATCTTTCTCTTCATGTACAATTTCTAGCATTTTGAAAGCAGCTAAAATTCTCCCTAATTACATTCAGTATGTTATAATTAGAGTAAATAGCTTGGAAAAAGATTCTGAATGACTAGCAAACCCTATATTCACAATACATTGACAAGATTTCTGCTGAAGGTTAGTTAAAACAAGTTAATAACATTCTGTATATTATGCACATCAAATTCTGAGAACCAACAATGTTTTCAAGGTTTGTGACAGTCTTTTTGATAGTCTTTGAAACACTT
Source organism: Bison bison bison (assembly GCF_000754665.1). Taxonomy (NCBI): domain Eukaryota; kingdom Metazoa; phylum Chordata; class Mammalia; order Artiodactyla; family Bovidae; genus Bison; species Bison bison. The sequence continues at coordinate 5,807,784 of NW_011494690.1, read as the reverse complement.
AGAACCCCAAGATTTCCCCTCCCCTTCCTCATCCTTTGAGAGGAGTGAGCTATAGTCACACTGTCATACTTTCAAAGGATACTCTTTATGATGTACAGAAAAGGGAGACTCAGTCACCTCGTCTATGTTTCTTTATGTCTCTATGAATATGTCTCTTTAGCCATAGGAAATTTTACACCTATCCTACCCCACAGTCCTGAGCAGGAAGAAATCCTAGCCTGCATTTGTTGGTCCTGAATTCCTATTTCTGCTTTCTGCCACCAGCTAGCCATATGACCTGTGCCCCTAGATCTCCATGTGCCTCTCCCATTTCTTATCTTTCAAATGAGAGTAACCTGCCTGCAGATTATTAAAAAATCTGTGGAAGTTGTACAAAAAGTTTATAGTTTTAAATATTACGAGTTGACATCATTTTAACCACCTTTTAGGGCAGACAGTGCTATATAAGTCTACAGCACTGTTATCAGCTAGATTAGAAATGCGGAGGCTAACAGTACCTTTGTTTTGGTCCTGTGCTGCAACATGACAAAGCCAACCTTTTCTGGGTGTTGATTCTTTGTATACAGAAAGCTTTGCTATGAAATAGGGAAAACCCTGCTTATATACAGCAGAACTGTAAAACCTATAAATCTCTAAGAATTCCAAATTGACTAGAGTTAGTTTTATTGTCCCTTTCCTCTAAGCCTTTTGTGTGTGTACCAAATAGCATTTTCCAAAACTGAAACAGGAAGGATAATCCTTCGCTAACTGGGTATAGTTTCCGATTTTTACAAAAGAGTTCACTCACTAGAAAATTAGCTTTCTTCTGCCAGTGATGGTAGAAAACTGCATTACAGTTTAGCAAATGAAAATGTTGCTAATCGCATGGAATACATTGACAGATATGTCTCCTTGTGACAGATGGTATTTCCAGAGATGGGCACAATTCTATCTCCCATCCCAACATTCCTCCCATTGAGAGGTGGGGTCTGTGTTGTACCCCCTCCCCTTGAAACTTGGCAAGCAATTATGACTGTCTTGGCCAAGAGAGAACAGTTAAAATGACCTTTTAAGCCAAGTTTTGAAAGACAGTGTAGTTTTCACCTAGCTCAGTGGAAGTAATTCCTTTAAAGCCTTTGGCTGCCATTCAAACAGTCTGGCTCTAAAACTACCATGCTATGAGGAAATCCGAACTAACCCAGATGGAGTGACCACATGGAGAAGTCCTGAGACTCCATGAACAGAAAGATGACCGACCAGCTTCTAGCTAGCACCTGCTGTCTCAGCTCCAATCACCATCCAACTGCAGCCTCACAGAGACCAAGCCAAACCACCCAGCTGAGCCCTTCCCAAGTTCATGGGAGATACTAAAATTATTACTGTTTTAAACCTCAAATTTTTGGGGTGTTTTTCACAGTGCTAAATCATTAAAGACACTGGAAAAAATATTGACATTTATGTTAAATTTTTGTTGTTGTTAAAACCTTAAGGAAAAATCCATCAGCAACTTTGGAAATCCTTCAGCTTTTTGAAGGTAAAGGGATACATTTGCACATTAGGTAGTTTAGGAAATAACTTAGTGATGGCCACCTGTCATGGAAATTTGTCTGCTCAGAATATCTAAGAACATTGTCTTTATTAATAGCCCAGTTTCTAGATAAAAGTGAGTGTCAAAAAAGTAAATAAAGATGATAAACAGATGATCTAGAAGATTATCAGCATCTTTGGGATGTGATCAAATTCCAGCTAGAGGCTCACTTACCTTTAACTTATTCTTTTATTGAGGTAACATTGGTTTATAATGTAGATAGGTTTTATGTGTACAAAGTTACATTTCTATTTCTGTATACCCTATAGTGTGCTTACCACCAAAAATTTTGTTTCCACCTCTCATCATACCTTTGATCCCCTTTACCCATTTCACTCTCCCCACCAAACCAAGCCAGGCCACATATAAACAAACACGTAGATGCAGAGAACAGAATAGAGGCTCACTTACTTTTCAGAGACGTTCACCACCCCCGTTCTGGTTATGATCTGCATCTGGCTGAGATGTGACTGAGTGTGCCGTTGTCTTTCTCACCAATGACTGTTTCTTGGACCTTTACCCCATACTTGTTTGCAGGAGAATAACAAACTCTAATGGAATTTATAATTAATACACACACACACATGTGCACACATACAGAGTTGCTAACAATACAAATTATGACTCCCAAATAAGTAGTATTGATAGTTAGGCTGTGGGTGTTCAAAAAGGAGAAGATTCATGTTAGCTAGAATGAGCAAGGGTGGCTTGTCAGTGGAGGTAGAATATATAAGTCTTCAATAAAGTACTGGTGAGTGAAGAATAGCTGAGAGTGTAGAGTTAGCTGATTTCTTTTAACTAAACTAAGATGATTCCCATGACACCAGTATAAGCTGTCGAGGCTGGAAGACTACTTCTTCACCCTTAGTCCTTTAAGTGTTAGAAGTACTTCCCATTACAGAGATAATGGATTAGATATTCAGTTTCCTCCAGAATGAGCTGGACCAGTTCATTTTGGGGGAGAACTAAAAGATTACCATACACCAGACAAAATTCATATTTACATCTCAGATTTTTAAAATATTTTAATTTTTATGTTGTGCTATGGTCATATTATCATTATCTTATAATACTGTCATCAAAGAAAACTTGTGGAAAATAGGAAAAAGAGAAAGTAAGTAAAACTCAGTCATCTTCCCATCACAGTAACATGTCAACTCTTTCACATCCCTGTCTGTTCAGGATGTACCCATTCTTGCATCTGTTTTACTTATTAGTAACTATGGTATATACTCATTTGTATTCTATACTTGTTAATTTAGTGTGGTAATTTCTTTAGTACTAATTTAGTAGCTTAAATTTAGTAGAATAATATTCCTTTATTCTATGTGCCATTATTGAGCCATTTCCCTTTTGTATGATGCTTAGATTATTTCTAGTTTAGTAAGAGGGTTATTTTTTCAGTTTTTCATTTTTACTATTCTGATTCAAATTTACAACTTAAAACAACAACAACAATAAACCATGGCATTTCAGGAGTCAAGGCCTGTTCTCCTTCCCCTCATCTTATGTTCATTTCCCCCATTCAAGCTCCATATACATGACAGTATCATTTTCAGAAGGTTATGTTCAAAGGATGAGATGGCTCACTCTGACACAAGTTATATCAAGAATGCTCTAGCAACACGATTTATACTTGGTTACAGAAAAGTGTTAAACATAAAAGTAGTTTGATTCACAAAGAATGCATGGTGATTACCTTCCTCTTCCCTTCTCCTAAAGGAAAATAGGTGATCTTTGTGCAAGAGAAAATAAATAGGTGTGCACAACTGTTTTCTTTCCTACATGGAAATTTCCTCCGTTCCTCACCCACCCTCTGCTTCTCACACTGCTCTCAGCTTTGCTGAGTGGAGTGATCAGCCTTGGGTGAGCAGCCTTGCTGGTCTCTTCCTTAACAGCCTGTCTGCATGCTTGGTGGGACAGAGAGGCACTGATCGTTTCCAGGAGTGGAAGGACTCCTAGTTGACTTGTGTGGGGGTATCTAAGAGAAAGAGGCCCTAGCCCTTGGGACTGCCAGCCTGCACCACTGAGGGTGTTCCTGGGATGCGTCATTCTTTGTGGGTCCCAGGGATGAACTTGAGTGTATTTTTCCTAGTGTATTTATTCTTTTTTTTTTTTTTTAGCTTTTTTGGCAAGGCCACGTGGCATGCAAAAGCCTCCCAACCAGGAACTGAACCTGTGCCCCCTGCATTGGAAGTGCAGAGTCCCAATAACCACTGGACTTCCAGGGAAATCCCGGTGTACATATTCTTACAAACTGTAATTGCATTGCCAAGTTATATGTATATACTATATCGATAAATTATGCATACATTTTCAATTCTTCTGTTAACAAAGTGGGTGTTTAGGCATTTATAAGATCAGATCAGATCAGTTGCTCAGTCGTGTCCGACTCTTTGCGACCCCATGCATGGCAGCACGCCAAGCCTCCCTGTCCATCACCAACTCCCAGAGTTCACTGAGACTCACGTCTATCGAGTCAGTGATGCCATCCAGCCATCTCATCCTCTGTCATCCCCTTCTTCTCCTGCTCTCAATCTTTCCCAGCATCAGTGTCTCTTCCAATGAGTCACTCTTCACATGACGTGGCCAAAGTACTGGAGTTTCAGCTTTAGCATCATTCCTTCCAAAGAAATCCCAGGGCTGATCTCCTTCAGAATGGACTGGTTGGATCTCCTTGCAGTCCAAGGGACTCTCAAGAGTCTTCTCCAACACCACAGTTCAAAAGCATCAGTTCTTCGGTGCTCAGCCTTCTTCACAGTCCAACTCTCACATCCATACATGACCACTGGAAAAACCATAGCCTTGACTAGATGGACCTTTGTTGGCAAAGTAATGTCTCTGTTTTTGAATATGCTATCTAGGTTGGTCATAACTTTCCTTCCACAGAGTAAGTGTCTTTTAATTTCATGGCTGCAATCACCATCTCCAGTGATTTTGGAGTCCCAAAAAGTAAAGTCTGACACTGTTTCCACTGTTTCCCCATCTATTTCCCATGAAGTGATGGGACCGGATGCCATGATCTTAGTTTTCTGAATGTTGAGCTTTAAGCCATCTTTTTCACTCTCCACTTTTACTTTCATCAAGAGGCTTTTTCTGCCATAAGGGTGGTGTCATCTGCATATCTGAGGTTATTGATATTTCTTCTGGCAATCTTGATACCAGCTTGTGCTTCTTCCAGTCCAGCGTTTCTCATGATGTACTCTGCATAGAAGTTAAATAAGCCGGGTGACAATATACAGCCTTGATGTACTCCTTTTCCTATTTGGAACCAGTCTGTTGTTCCATGTCCAGTTCTAACTGATGCTTCCTGACCTGCATACAAATTTCTCAAGAGGCAGGTCAGGTGGTCTCGTATTCCCATCTCTTTCAGAATTTTCCACAGTTTATTGTGATCCACACAGGCAAAGGCTTTGGCATAGTCAATAAAG
>NW_011494690.1:5796020-5802640 GCF_000754665.1 Bison bison bison | reverse complement strand
TGGCATAGTCAATAAAGCAGAAATAGATGTTTTTTTCTGGAACTCTCTTGCTTTTTCGATGATCCAGCGGATGTTGGCAATATGATCTCTGGTTCCTCTTCCTTTTCTAAAACCAGCTTGAACTTCAGGAAGTTCACGGTTCACATATTGCTGAAGCCTGGCTTGGAGAATTCTGAGCATTACTTTACTAGTGTGTGAGATGAGTGCAATTGTGTGGTAGTTTGAGCATTCTTTGGCATTGTCTTTCTTTGGGATTGGAATGAAAACTGACCTTTTCCAGTCCTGTGGCTACTGCTGAGTTTTCCAAATTTGCTGGCATATTGAGTGCAGCACTTTCACAGCATCATCTTTCAGGATTTGGAATAGCTCAACTGGAATTCCATCACCTCCACTAGCTTTGTTCGTAGTGATACTTTCTAAGGCTCACTTGACTTCACATTCCAGGATGTCTGGCTCTAGGTCAGTGATTACACCATCGTGATTATCTGGGCCATGAAGATCTTTTTTGTACAGTTCTTCTGTGTATTCTTGCCATCTCTTCTTAATATCTTCTGCTTATGTTAGGTCCATACCATTTCTGTCCTTTATCGAGCCCATCTTTGCATGAAATGTTCCCTTGGTATCTCTAATTTTCTTGAAGAGATCTCTAGTCTTTCCCATTCTGTTGTTTTCCTCTATTTCTTTGCATTGATTGCTGAAAAAGGCTTTCTTATCTCTTCTTGCTATTCTTTGAAACTCTGCATTCAGATGCCTATATCTTTCCTTTTCTCCTTTGCTTTTCGCTTCTCTTCTTTTCACAGCTATTTGTAAGGCCTCCCAGACAGCTATTTTGCTTTTTTGCATTTCTTTTCCATGGGGATGGTCTTGATCCCTGTCTCCTGTACAATGTCACGAACCTCCGTCCATAGTTCATCAGACGCTCTATCTATCAGATCTAGGCCCTTAAATCTATTTCTCACTTCCACTGTATAATCATAAGGGATTTGATTTAGGTCATACATGAATGGTCTAGTGGTTTTCCCTACTTTCTTCAATTTAAGTCTGAATTTGGCAATAAGGAGTTCATGATCTGAGCCACAGTCAGCTCCTGGTCTTGTGTTTGCTGACTGTATAGAGCTTCTCCATCTTTGGCTGCAAAGAATATAATCAGTCTGATTTTGGTGTTAACCATCTCGTGATATCCATGTGTTGTTGGAAGAGGGTGTTTGCTATGACCAATGCATTTTCTTGGCAAAACTCTATCAGTCTTTGTCTTGCTTCATTCTGTATTCCAAGGCCAAATTTGCCTGTTACTCCAGGTGTTTCTTGACTTCCTACTTTTGCATTCCAGTCCCCTATAATGAGAAGGACATCTTTTTTGGGTGTTAGTTCTAAAAGGTCTAGTAGGTCTTCATAGAACCGTTCAACTTCAGCTTCTTCAGCGTTACTGGTTGGGGCATAGACTTGGATTACTGTGATATTGAATGGTTTTCCTTGGAAACGAACCGAGATCATTCTGTTGTTTTTGAGATTGCTTCCAAGTACTGCATTTTGGACTCTTTTGTTGACCATGATGGCTACTCCATTTCTTCTGAGGGATTCCTGCTTTGCTTGAAATCCAACAAGCTTTCTTCTGAAAGAGAGAGAGCAATGGATTTACAGCTACTGTGTTGAATTAAATGTAACATTCCTAGCTTATTTTAACAATGTTTCATGGAAGCATGCTGCTAGTGGGAATGTCATATGTCATGTGTGTTGTAGTGATTTTGAGAACTGCTGTTTAGAAATACTAAGCAAAGTGATAAGGAGTTCAACAGGCCTTCAGTTCAGTTCAGTTCAGTTCAGTCGCTCAGTCATCTCCTACTCTTTGTGATCCCATGAACTGCAGCACGCCAGGCCTCCCTATCCATCACCAACTTCCGGAGTTCACCCAAAGTCATGTCCCTCATCCTCTGTCGTCCCTTTCTCCTCCTGCCCCCAGTGCCTCCCAGCATCAGAGTCTTTTCCAATGAGCCAGACAGCCGTTTTGCTTTTTTGCATTTCTTTTCCATGGGGATGGTCTTGATCCCTGTCTCCTGTACAATGTCACAAACCTCCGTCCATATGCCTAGTCCATTCTAAAATACATTTACCTTCTTAAAAACCTTCAGTAATTTCTACTTGCATACAGGATAAAGCCTGGAAATCACAGCATGACACAGGAGGCTTCCCATGGTCTTTTCCGTGCCTAAATGCCTGGCCTTTTTCTCCTGGCATATCACCATAGACACCGTATGCTACAACTGTACTTAACAAACACCCAAGTCTCCATTTCTGTCATGAAATGTGACATATTGTTTCCTTTACTGGAATATCTCACTTCCTTTAACATGCTTGCACTGCCATTTCTCCGACAAGACCCTCTTGGCTCTGTCAGCATTTCCTTTTTAAAATATTCTCATCCAGCAGGGCTTCCCAGGTGGTGCTCGTGGTAAAGAGCCCACCTGCCGATGCACTAGACATAGGAGATGAAGGATTGATCCCGGGGTCTGGAAGATCCCCTGGAGGAGGTCATGGCAATCCACTCCAGTACTCTTGCCTAGAGAATCCCATGGACAGAGGAGTCTGGCTGGCTACAGTCCATAGCGTCCCAAATGTTGGACACAACTGAAGCAACTTAGCAATCATGCTTCCAGCATAGTTGACCTGAACATGGCATACATCTGCTTTCATACTTCTCTGTTGTTGTGAATTTAAACTTCTGTCACCCCTCCATTATTGCAAGCTTTTTATAGGCAGATCCTGTGCCTTACAGGTCTCTGGTGCAATTTGTAGTTCATAGGATCACTCCGAGAATGTTTGTTGGTGAATGAATGACCTGGCAACATAGCTGGATCTTAAAGCCAATGGCCACACATAGGTAAAATAACACCCACATCCAGTCTTTTCAAGTTACATGGAACACTTCCTTCTCCAAAAGACTGTGATTAATGTCGTCTCAGAGTAGGGCTAAAACTATAAAACACTTTCAGAGAAACCAAGAAATCCACCCAATTATACTATGCTTGTTGGAGGACACAAAATTCTCCAAGCTAGGCTTCAACAGTATGTGAACTGAGAACTTCCAGGTGTTCAAACTGGATTTAGAAAAAGGCAGAGGAAACAGAGATCAAATTGCCAGCATCTATTGGATCATAGAAAAAGCAAGAGAATTCCAGAAAAACATCTACTTCTGCTGCATTGACTACACTAAAGCCTTTGACTGTGTGAATCACAATGAACTGTGGAAAATTCTTAAGAGATGGGAATACCAGACCACTTGACCTGCCTCCTGAGAATCTGTATGCAGGTCAAGAAGCAACAGTTAGAACCGGACATGGAACAATGGACTGGTTCCAAAATTGGGAAAGGAGTACATCAAGGCCATATATTATCACCCTGCTTATTTAACTTATATGCAGAGTACATCATGAGAAATGCTGGGCTGGATGACACATAAGCTGGAATGAAGATTGCCGGGAGAAATAGCAATAACCTCAGATATGCAGATGATAGCACCCTTATGGCAGAAAGTGAAGAGGAACTAAAGAGCCTCTTAATGAAAGTGAAAGAGGAGAGTGAAAAAGTTGTCTTAAAACTCAACATTCAGAAAACTAAGATCATGGCATCTGGTCCCATCACTTCATGGGAAATAAATGGGGAAACAATGGAAACAGTGACAGACTTTTTTGGGGGGAGTTCCAAAATCACTGCAGATGGTAACTCTAGTCATGAAATTAAAAGACACTTGCTCCTTGGAAGAAAAGTTATGACCAACTTAGATAGCATATTAAAAAGCAGAGACATTACTTTACCAACAAAGGTCCGTCTAGTCAAAGCTATGGTTTTTCCAGTAGTCAGGTATGGATGTGAGAGTTGGACCATAAAGAAGGCTGAATGCCAAAGAATTGATGCTTTTGAACTGTGGTGTTGGAGAAGTCTCTTGAGAATCCCTTTGACAGCAAGTAGATCAAAAGTCAATCCTAAAGGAATCAGTCCTGACTATTCATTGGAAGGACTGATGCTGCAACTGAAGCTCCAATACTTTGGTCACCTGATGCAAAGACCTGACTCCTTGGAAAAGATCCTGATGTTGGGAAAGACTGAAGGTGGGAGGAGAAGGGGATGACAGAGAATGAGATAGTTGGATGGCATCACTGACTCAATGGATGTGAATTTGAGCAAGCTGTGGGAGTTGGTGATGGACAGGGAAGCCTGTCGTGCTGCAGTCCATGGGGTCACAAAGAGTCGGACATGACTGAGTGACTAAACTGAATTGACTGAAGGATGCAGAAACTAGCCTTGTCATAGGGGCACTAACATTTGCTTCATGAACCCTGCCTTGCTGATGGTATGTGCTCTCTACTCACCTACCCGCTCCTACCCCTACTACCCCCTCCCTCCTTTAAACATATCCTTAATCCAGGCCGAAAACCCAGTGTATCATGAATCCTGGGCCAGGACCTTTCTTCATGTCTGTATGACAGCTGAATGAAGAGCTGGCTGTTTTCCAGAAAAATAGACTGAGTATGATCTGGGCTCAGCTGATGGGCCAGGCTGCAATGCAGCCTATGCTGGGAGGCCTCTGTTGCCTATGGCATGGCCTTGGCAGTTTTTGGAGATTCTGGCTCTTGGCACCTGAACCCTTAACAATAGGGCACACTTTTTAAGCAGATAGCCCTCTAAGGAATAATGCCTGATCAACTGGTTGTTTCTCAGCCTGGCATATTGATGGACCTCAATAACACTTGTCACATGAAAGGATGGATGGATCTATTTATCACTGTTATCTTCCTAGTAGCAGGGCTTCACTGGAGAAAGAAATGAGGGCCATGGGGACTTAATTTGGTGACCAGAGAGGGGAAGAGAAAGAAGCAAATAGGGCTGAAGGAAGAGCCCTGCTTTGGCATTTTGCTCGGTTCACAAAAGGATGCTTGTGAAGGGACCTGTCCTGCCTGTAGAAGCCACTGAGGTTGATACCTTCCTCCAGGGAGAGGACTGGAGTCTTCAGCTTTATTCTAGAGCAGACCCTGCAAGTGACTCAGGCAGGGAGGACGTGATAAATCATCTTCACCTTTCCACCCTGTCCAAACCTTTCTGGGGGGTCATGATGCTTTATCCATCCAGAATCTCATTCTAGCAAAGAAACAGATGAAAACTCACCCTCTGTCCCTTCACTTGTTGTCAGAGACAATTGCTGCTGCATGCTGCCGTGACTGCAGGTTTTGACTCCCTTCTGTGCATGTTTTGAAGAGATCATTGGGAAGCAAAGAAAAATCCTAGACAGGATGCAGTGAGTGAGCACGCTTTTCAGTCTAGGCTGGCTTCTCCCAAACCAAGAGCCTGGTGATTTATTGACATGTGGAAAAAAATATTAGCACTATGTAGTCACATGCTGCTTAAAAATAAGACATAAATTAAGCTTTAATTATATTAAATATATATACTTTATGAAGTATTTTACTCCAGTATATTTTACTCCAGTATGTATACTGGAATAAAATACTTTAAAGCATATTTTATTAATGGAACATATGATCAAAAATGCTGATGTCCATTGTCTAGACAATAGTAAGGTGTATGTGTGTATAGCCAAAAGGATCTGATTGAGGAAGAGGCTGAAGAATCTGATGCAGAGATTTGGTACAGTCATCCATCTACGTTTAAAAGAGGGTCCCATGTCCTACTTAGAACTGTAGGAAAATCTTTCTTTCACAAATTGCTTTGAACCTGGATGACCCAGTTCATGAAGATTGTGTTTGCCCATTTATGGGCTGACCTGTGAGCAACTGTACTGCATTATTTATAAGGAAAAACGAAGTATCCTGAGCTCTTGCTCACATACTCTGTCTTTGTGAAGAATGAGGCTTCGCATCGTATGTGGAATTTGAGATTCTCCATGGCTCACTGACAGTGTCTCGTTACCATCTCTTATCAGACATCCTGGTCTATCAGGTAAATATCATGAATTTTTTAAGAGACTGAACATATAATGCAATTGAGCACAATCCTTCCAAAGGAGTTATTATAAAGCCCTTTATTCATTGTAAGACAATCCCTAAATATATATTTATAATATATATTAAAAGTCTCTAAAGGCATATTTAGTCGGCAAGTTCTATGTTTAGCTATCCCAGAGTACTTGTTTTAAAATGTTTCAAAGAATTAGTGAAATTCCCAGTGACAACACAGTTTCCACAACTATGAAGCCAGAGAAAGCTGTTTTTAGAGTAGCTCACCTCCAGGGACCATTTGGCACCATTTTAATTGTCTTTTTAAAAATAGGATTAGAAATGAAGCAAAGAGAAAACCTATGGTACCCAGTGCATAGGCTAAGATCCTTCTAAAGTGAACTTACCTGAAATACATATTTAGTTAATCAGATAACCCCAGTTAAAATAAACCAAAATATCTATCTCATTCATTCCCTGTTCTGCCTAGGAAACAGGGAAAACAGAATTTCCTTCTCTTCATGTATTCGCTCAAGCCATGGTTATTTATTGATTCCCTAGGATGTGCTACTGGAGAAGGCGATGGCACCCCACTCCAGTACTTTTGCCTAGAAAATCCCATGGATGGAGGAGCCTGGTAGGCTGCAGTCCATGGGGTCGCGAAGAGTCGGA
>NW_011494690.1:5783350-5795920 GCF_000754665.1 Bison bison bison | reverse complement strand
GAAAATCCCATGGATGGAGGAGCCTGGTAGGCTGCAGTCCATGGGGTCGCGAAGAGTCGGACACAACTGAGCAACTTCACTTTGACTTTTCACTTTCATGCATTGGAGAAGGAAATGGAAACCCACTCCAGTGTTCTTGCCTGGAGAATCCCAGGGACGGGGGAGCCTGGTGGGCTGCCGTCTATGGGGTCGCACAGAGTCGGACACGACTGAAGTGACTTAGCAGCAGCAGCAGCAGGATGTGCTGGATGATATTGGGTATGATGCTCCTCTCATAGCTCCCACCACCCACCCCAGTATGACGGTCACTGTGCTTGTCAGTGACACCTTGTTAGTGTGTTATAGTCAGTTGGTTCCTAAAGCAGGGTGCGGCTTTTCTGTGGGCCCCCAAAAAAGGGGTTAAAGGTATAGGATTCTCTTCTCAGAAACTGGTTCCTCCTGACCATGCCAGGTAACTTCTCAGTTTTATGGGCTTTTCAAATGTTCTGATTTTCAGGTGTGTATGCAGGATATCTTATATGGTGACTTCAAGGGGTTTCCCTGGTAGCTCACCTGGAATCTGCCTGCCATGCAGGAGACCCCGGTTCAAATCCTGGGTCAGGAAGATCCCCTGGAGAATGGATAGGCCATCCGTTCCAGTATTCTTGGGTTTCCCTAGTGACTCAGTTAGTAAAGAATTTGCCTGCAATGAATGAGTCCTGGGTTCGATCTCTGGGTTGGGAAGATCCCCTGGAGAAGGGAATAGCTACTCACTCCAGTATTCTGGCCTGGAGAATTCCATGGACTGTATTAGTCCATGGGGTTGCAAAGAGTCAGATACAACTGAGCAACTTTCACCAGCATACTTTATTTCAGTTATAAAGGGGAAAGGATAGTTTGACTTAAGGTACAGTGTTTTGGGATATGAAATCTTAGAAATTATAGACACTATCCAATCCGGTCCCTTCTCATTTGAAAGATGAGTGTATTGGGGCCGCCCAGAGAGGTTTGTGACTTCTTCAACATTATACCCCCTCATAGTTTTTGGGAGGGGGGAAACAGGACTAAAGACAACACTAGAATATTTTAGGTGGTCTTCATCCTTTACCACATTGCTGCTCGACAGGCCATGCATCGCTCCCTTCCCCTCATATCTTTTTTTTCAGAACCGTATTTCCTTGTGTCACATGGTGGGAAGGCGTTATTAAAGCCCACAGAACGCTTTGTAGAGAAAGTGCCAGTGTAGAACATGATGCAGCGGCTCTCCTGGCCCCTTTGGCACAGGTTGAGATATTTCTCCCAGCTGTGACCTGTGCAGGAAGATGCAGAAAAACACAAGGTTATGGGAGGGTTTTACTCTGAACACCAAGGACATTCTTTGGATACCAGGGTTGGCTTCTGGGGGCCCTGTGGACCACCTGAAATGGAATGCAGAATTGGTTCTGGGTGCATGTTATTAGGGAGAGAATCAAAAGCTTCCTCAAGGATGTCTGTGATCCTCCTGCAGTTTAAGAACTACTTGAGTAGAATCTTGGTTAGGGTTTGTGGCTATCTGGGATGGGATGGTGATTGGAGGTATCAGTTTACAGCTTCCCAATACAGCAGAGTTCTGCACATGTCATTTTCCTCCTATAAATGTAAGCAATGTATGGGCCTGAGGTTGATAATGGGACAGGGAGACCAAGAAATGACTGTTGGAAGGGAGGAGGTTTACATAGGAGAGCAGGTGGCTTCACCTTTCCCTTCCCTACAAACCCAACTCATTTTTCCTTCCTTGCTTGGAAATTTTACTTAGACTTATAACCTGGATTTCTAACAATTGGGAAATTTCATCTGATTTCAGTCTTCCCTTTTTTCTTGCTATTTCCATTACCTTCTTCTCTTTTCAAACTTTAAAAATCTTACTAGATCCACCAAAGTAGGGTGGTTGTATGAGGCCACAGGTAGGAGGAGGGATTGACCACAGAAAAGCTGGAGGGGATTTTAAGGGTGATTAAAATGCTCTTGATTGTATTGGTCACTGAACAGCACACTGAAAGTGGATATATTTTATTATATGCAAATTATACCTCAATGTAGTTGACCTAAAACAAAACCCCAAAATTGGATTGTTTCTTGTTCACCTGGGTTCCCAGCTGATCACTTCTTTTTGTGAAAGCCACTGGTACTTAGAACTGGTACCTTTGTTTTGTGCATACTTAGATCTTCTGTCTAAGTATGTCCACTACTTCCTTTCCTGGCTTGCACCCCTGTGAGCCTCTCAGTTCCTTAGGGCCCAGCCCACAACTTGCCCTTTTCACTCTTCCTTGAGTTCTCCATAGCTGTGAGCACTACACTAAAAAATGCCAGTCACTAATAATAATGATGAGGCAAATGAAAGAAGTCCTCAGTGTCACTAAATCACATGGAAAATTGTCTTCATTGCTTTTGCAGAAACTGAAGAAGGGTATGTTTCTTGATTAACCGAAGAGTGGATTCAAAGAAAGGCTGATGACTTGCAGTTAAGCCCCACCTTTGGCAATTAATCTATGTGTTTTGAGAAAGTTACTTAATTTCTCTGAGCTCTACTTTATATCTTTAAATGTAGGAATAAGAAATAGTTGTTTTATCTGCCTCTTCCAGATATATATATATGGAGATACCTCCACAAATTATAAGACTATATGCAATTAGTGTTTTTATAATGTGCAATTAGCTAATAACAATAATCTTTTCTTCTAAAAAATAATTGTTTCTTTTTTCATTTGAAAAATACTGATCTTTTTAACAATAGGAAGCTCTATTATTGAATTTTAATAGGGCGGTTTTAAAAAATATTTCCTAAAGCTTCAGGAATACTTTTATTACATGATTATGTAAGCAAGCATGAACAAGTATTTTAAGTTATAAATAGAAAATTCTCTTTGATCTGTTTCTTCATTTTGGCATATTTGCTAGATCTTTACTTAGTGTCATTACCGTTAGTAAAGTATTAATTTGGTCTACTCAAAAATGTATATTTCAATTTCTGTTCAGTTGATTTATTATGTTTATCAACATCAAATAATAATATTTATTAAATAACAACATGAACTCGTTTATATTTTTAAGTAAAAATATTTATAGTTGAAATCACCCCTATGGATGGTTTCTGTTTTAGTTGATTTTTGTGATCTCATTATTCTTACATGTTACTCTCTTCTTTGTAATTCATTTCAAAAGAAAAGGTAAAGCTCAACCATAGCAAATAAATTTCCAGAGAATCATTATCATTTGTTTCAAATTTGGTTTTTGAAAAGAAATCTGTGCTTTTTCAACTTTGTTCAGGATCTAAAACAACTCCAATGTTTGCCAAGTTGGAAAGTAAAATATTAGGAGAAAATTTAATTTCCAAGTTCCCAAAAGGTCATGTAGAAGCAAATGAGGAAGATAAATTTAATTCATTCATTTTAAATAAAAATGACTTGAGTGCCCTTTAGAAAAAAAGCACCATTTCAATAAATGTGTTTTAAACGGAAGTGACAATATCTATTGCTTTAGGAACAGATATGAAAAAAGTAAATCAACAATGATAAGCCCCACATAATAATCCACAGTGAGTCAGTAGAGGTTATGACAACAGCGGCCTGAAGGGTACAAATCGGCTATTAAAATGTCTGAGTTCATTATGTGTACAAAAGCTTTGTATCCTACTGAGAGGAAAGACCTGGGAATGGTACTTAGGGTTTATCTGTATTTCATGTTCAGGACAGAGTGCAATTTTAAGTAGTAATAGCATGTCTGTGAGTTTTCAGTTTTATTCCCTGAACTAAAACAAATAGCCCCACTCCACAAAGAGGCAGAATCAAATGTCACCGGTTTGATCTATTTAAAAAATCTTGCTTTATCCCAGGAACCACTTCTAACAACTCTTTTCAAAAAGATGGCATGGGAAGGGGTGGATCAAGAACCTACGTAAGTCTTATCCTGTGGCCCAGACTGACACTCCACACACAAGTTTGAAAGCTATTGAGGATGAAGCCACAAAGTAGAGAAATCCCAAACAGACATCTATTGGAAACAGGAGCCCTTCTGAGATGAGACCCAGAGAGCCATGCTCTGCGTAAAGCTCATTCCTATTGCTGATCTCTTTGACCATGAGTATCTTGACGTCCTGGTGATCGTGACCACCATCGCTTCATAGGACTACATAACTAGTGAACAAAAGCATGCTGCTGCCCAGCTAATGTTCTAAGTAATGCAAGGCCTATGCTGCAGTCAGTGGAGAACACAGTTTTAAACAGTGCAGCTTTCATACCTCATGCAGTAGAGCCATAAGAAAAACAAAAAAACAGTACTGTTTTTTCATGTACTCACTGATCATAAATAGCCTGGTGGTTGTATACTAGGCTCTGTGCTAGTAAGACTCAAATATGAATCACAAGCTATGAATCTCTGTCTTCTTAGAATTTTATAAGATCTTAGGGTCTAGTTTTGGTAACTGAATTCTGGCCTATTAAAGATCCTAAAGCAGCTTTTTTTTTTTTTTTTCCTGGATGTAGCTTAATTTCTTCATGACACTCATGTTTATTGAATACCTTTTACTAAGCACGTTTTGGGGCAACAGATAGATCACCGCCCATGAGGACTGCCTGTTGTGCTGCGAAGACTAAACAGCAAGAAAGTAATGGTGGACTCTGAGGGCTTTGCCTTCAGAGAGTTCACCGTTTCTGCGTACTCTCTCTCTTTCTCTCTCTCACACACATGCAGCTTTTTATTCACTATTTACACACAGCATGCTGATGTTTATATGACATGATTTTTGTTTACCTCAGCCACTTAATATGTCACCCTTTTATTTATATTTCTTTGATTGTTGAAGGCTTTTCGTTATACAGTGACACTTTCTAAAATGCTGATGCTCTATAAAATTGAATCACTCCTGAATTTTATTCATACTGCAGTAGGGTGGTGGGGTGACTAAATGGCTTTAAGCAGGCTCTGGAGTCAAAATGCCTAAGTTTGTATCTTGACACCACTACTCATTAATTGTGTGACACTAAACACATTACCTGTGGCCGTCAGTTTCCCAATCTGTGAAATGGGGGTGGTGATTAAACCCATATCACGGGATTGTGTAAGGGTTGATTAAGATGAGACTATAAAAGAACGGCCCAGGGACTTCCCTGGTGGTCCAGTGGTTAAGACTCTGCCCTACCAGCACAGAGGGTGTGAGTTTGATCCCGTTTCAGGAACTAAGATTCTGCATTTTGTCAGGCATGCTGCCCAGACATGCCCATGTGGCCAAATTTTTTTTTTTAATAAAATTAAAAAAAGAAAGAACTCAGAGCCTGACACATAGTAGCACTCAATAAATGTTAGTATTCATATTATTATTGTCATTTATTATCATCATCTTTAGTTATCCACAAACACCCCAGATGGAACCAGAGATTAGGAGAAATAACACTCTAGAAGCAGCGAGTGTGTGTGTGCTGTCACTTCAGTTGTGTCCAACACTTTGCAACCCTATGCACTGTAGCCCGCCAGGTTTCTCTGTCCATGGGATTCTCCAGGCAAGTATACTAGAGTGGGTTGCCATGCCCTCCTCCAGGGGATCGTCCCAACCTAGGGCTTAAACCCATGTCTCTTATGTCTCATGCATTGGCAAGCAGGTACTTTACCACTGGCACCACCTGGGAAGCCCAAAAAAGGATAGGAAAGCACAATTAGAGGAAGGGTGACAGCACTTAGCAGGGCGGTTGGAATGGCACTAAAAAACATTAAACACATCACTTTCCCTCTTCACCCTAATATGCTTGACTTCCCTACATCCTAGAGAAACATTTGATTCAGTGGTTAAAAGTTAAAAAAAAATTGTAGCAATATCCAGCTTTAAGTTTTTTTTTTTTTTTATTCTTCCTATTTACTTCATTTTCCCCCCAAAAGACACTGAGAAAAAACAACAACAACAACAACAACATTCATTCATTGTTTTGATACATTTATGTGGAACATCCACTATGTGCTCTTACTTTGCTAGATGGTGGAAATAGAGTGAGAAGTAATTAGGCAGGGCCCTCTGTTTGCTGTGCTATCTGTCACTGGTTCACTCTAATACATCTGTTGTTGGGAACATGGAAAACAAATCCCTCCAGGAGTCAAGCACTCAGGCTGGGGCTCCAAAGATCGAGGCAAGGCCGGGTAGTTGTCCTCTCCTATCTTCACCACCTCTCCACATTTCCTCATACCATTACCTTTGCGTTCACAAGGACAAAGAGGTTACTCTAGCATCATGAATAAGTGATAAAAATTATGAAGATGAAGAAGAGGAGAATGTCAGTTGGAAGCAGACTTACCATGAAATTAGTAAAGTTTAAGTTTCAGGAATCCTAGCTTTCCCAGGAAGCTTTGAGGCCCTAGGGAAAACCCTAATAACAGGTTCTTATAGTCATGGTGTTGGTGGTTTAACTGCTAAGTTATGTCTGACTCTTGCAACCCCATGGACTGTAGCTTGCCAGGATCCTCTGTCCAAGGGGTTTCCCAGGCAATAATACTGAAATGAGCTTCCATTTCCTTCACCAGGGGATCTTCCCAA
Organism: Bison bison bison; assembly: GCF_000754665.1. Lineage (NCBI taxonomy): Eukaryota > Metazoa > Chordata > Mammalia > Artiodactyla > Bovidae > Bison > Bison bison. The sequence goes on along the minus strand of NW_011494690.1, from coordinate 5,789,385 downwards.
CCCAGAGATTGAACCCATGTCCCCTGCTTGGCAGGCAGATTCTTTACTGCTGAGCCACCAGAGTTTTTCATAAAATTGGCAAAAGGAAAATACTTATTTGATTTTCCTTAAAAGAGATCCCTCATATTATATAAATTTCAGTCTCTCCTCCCAACAAAAATGGTCCCCCCATGATAATGAGGCTGCTGATAGTTACTAGTTATCCTGCTTGGGCTTACCGGGTGCCAAACATAAGGCAAATGCTTGTCCTGTTATCCCACTTAATTCTACTGTTATTCAGGCCCTCGCTTAAAATAAGGATATAGAACTAACAGCAAGATTGAAAACCAAGGTGTTAGGGGCAGCAAATTCTATGAACCATGACTTGATCTCCAAAATCAAAGATTCAGAGAAATTTCTCTACAACAGTCTTTCTTCTCAAGGGGTCCATAAGATGTTCACAGATATGGAAGGAGTCCATGAAGCTAGATAAACAAAATATATTTCTTTATTTTCACTAACCTCTGACTGAAACTTAACATCCTTTCAATTATGAATACAGTATCGAAATCTGTAGTATTAGCAGTTCTTATGATTTTGTTACCAATAGAAATGGAAAATATTTTCATAACACAGTTGTTTCAGGTATCTGAAAATATTAATTATGCTCAACACTGCTTCAAATTTTGGAAATTATTAGACCAGCTGCTAGAATTTTTTAATGTTTTAATGTAGAACACAAATATTCAGATCAGATCAGATCAGTCACTCAGTCGTGTCTGACTCTTTGCGACCCCATGAATCGCAGCACGCCAGGCCTCCCTGTCCATCACCAACTCCCGGAGTTCACTCAGACTCACGTCCATCGAGTCAGTGATGCTACTGTAATGCAAAGATTTTAAAAAATATTTTGATAAACATGTCTCAGGGTAATTGGTTTATTTTGTTATCCTATGCTTTAGTTGTATGAATTTAATAACCTTCTGAGAAGAATGCATAGATTTCAGAAGCCTGCTAATAGAGGTCATGACACAAAATGGAAAGCTTAAGGATACTAGCTCACTTCCACTTCTGGTAAGAATGAGGGAACAGAGCCCATATTTATTCACCTCCCTTCAACAACAAGAAATGGGCAATATATACAAAGCAACAGTTTTGAAATATTGAATAACAGGCAATATAAGACAGTGATACTTTACATAAAGGAAAAAAGTGAGGCAAGTCCTATAATTGTTTCAGTTTACTGCCTTAAGATTTTACAGTAAAGGGGATCCAGACAGATCCCAGTAATTCTCACTGGACTAAAGAGATGGAGTTGAAAATTCAGGGAGGTGAAGAGGTTATAATTTGTAGGACAGAATATAGGGGAGAACAAAGCAGCACAGAGAGAGACTTTTGGTATCTCCAAAGTTTTCTCCTTAAGTCATCTGCTTGATTCTGCTCACCGGAAGGATGTGATGAAACCACCATGAGTGGAGAAAGAGCTTATAATGGAGGGGTAAAACAGTTCCAGGATATCACAAAACACTTGTGATAATTTTTGTTCCTAAGAGCCTGGGTGGGAAATCCTTGCAATAAACAGGGCTTTGGGTAAAGTACTTACAATTGTATTGCTTTAATAGCACTGAAAAATGAGTCTTAAGCTGAAGGACACTGTGTATGTGTGTGTGTTTGCTAGGTCACGTCCAACTCTTCTTTGACCCAGTGAACTGTAGCCTGCCAAGCTCCTCTGTCCATGGGATTTCCCAGGCAAGAATACTGGAGTGGGTTCCATTTCTTTCTCCCAACCCAAGGATTGCAACTGTTTCTCTTGCATTTCCTGCATTGTAGGCAGATTCTTTACCACTGAGCCACCAGGAATGCTCTGGTACCCCATAAAAAAAAAAGCTTGGAAAACTTACCAAGTAATTTATTTGAGTGACAGAACAAAATTCAAACATATATAAAAGAATATGAAAATATCCACCATCCCCCAAAATAAAATTCATATGTCAAGCATCCAATAAAAGTTTACTGCAAAAAAGTATAATACACCCATTATTAGAAGAAAATGTCAACACAAAAGACTCAGAAATGACACCAATGAAAAAGTATCACACAAGAATATTACAATGATATTATAGATATATTTCATATTTTCAGAAAAGTAAAAGAAAGCACAAGCATGTTAAGTAGAGACTTGGAAGATATTTGAAAATACCCAAAGAAAGCATGAATATGAAAAAAATAACTGTCTGATATTTAAAAATACATAAAGAAGGCTGAGCGCCAAAAAATTGATGCTTTCAAACTGTGGGGCTGAAGAAGACTCTTGATAGTCTCTTGGACAGCAGGGAGATCAAAGCAGTCAATCCTAAAGGTTTTCAACCCTGAATATTCTTTAGAAGGACTGATACTGAAGCTGAAGCTCCAATACTTTGGCCACCTGATGTGAAGAGCCAATTCATTGGAAAAAACCCTGATGCTGAGAAAGACTGAAGGCAGGAGAAAAAAGGGATGACAGAGGATGAGATGGTTAGATAGCATCAATGACCCAATTGACATAAGTTTGAGCAAACTCTGGGAGATAGTGAAGGACAAGGAAACCTGGTGTGCTGCAGTCCATGAGATGGCAGAGTCGGATATGACTTAGCAATTTAACAGCAAGACTGACATTGGCCACTGCAAAAGAAAAGATTAGTGTATTTGAAAACATGACAATAGAAAATGATCATAATGAAACATACAGAGGCAAATAAAAGACTGAAAAATAAAAAATATGAACAGAGCATCAGTGAAGTATGGAAAATAGCCTAATATATTTGTTATTGGAGTCCTTGATATGGAGAGAGATACATAAAAAAATATTTGAGGAATTAAAGGGTGAAAATTTTATAAATTTGATGAAAAATATAAACTGAGAAATCCAAGAAACTATTTCAATAAATATCAAGGTAAGAACAAGAAGAAATCTTCATCAGACATTTCATAAATAAATTTCCAAAGCTGGTAAGAAAAAGAAAAAAAATTTAAAGTAACCAAAGGGAAAAAAGACAAAGTACATACATGGGTACATCAAGTACATTAAAAAGTACATAAAAATATAAGAATGACTGCAGACTTCTCATTAAAAACAATGTAAGTCAAAAGATACAGGAGTGGCATCTTTAAAGTAATAAAGAGCAAGATTGTCAACCTAGAATCTGTATTCAACAAAAGTATCTCTCACATATGAAAACCAAATTAAAAAAATGTTTTCAGAGAAACAAAATCTGAAATATCAATTTACAGAAAGGGATGAAAAGCATTGGAAATGATATACATGTGAGTATTTTAAAATACTTTTTTTTCTTATTTTTAAAATACAATTGATTACTTAAAACAAATAATGTTGGCATATTGAGGGGATTTATTATTTATATAGTAGTAAAATGTATGAGCGGTGGCTGCACGGTACAGGAGGGCCGAGAGGAGCTACTCCACGTTCAAGGTCAGGAGGGGTGGCAGTGAGGAGATACCCCTCATCCAAGGTAAGGAGCAGCAGCTGTGCTTTGCTGGAGCAGCCATGAAGAGATACCCCATGTCCAAGATAAGAGAAACCCAAGTAAGATGGTACGTGTTGTGAGAGGGCATCAGAGGGCAGACACACTGAAACCATAATCACAGAAAACTAGTCAATCTAATCACATTAGGACCACAGCCTTGTCTAACTCAATGAAACTAAGCCATGCCCGTGGGGCAACCCAAGATGGGCGAGTCATGGTTGAGAGATCTGACAGAATGTGGTCCACTGGAGAAGGGAATGGCAAACCACTTTAGTATTCTTGCCTTGAGAACCCCATGAACAGTACAAAAAGGCAAAATGATAGAATACTGAAAGAGGAACTCCCCAGGTCTGTAGGTGCCCAATATGCTCCTGGAGATCAGTGGAGAAATAACTCCAGAAAGAATGAAAGGATGGAGCCAAAGCAAAAACAATACCCAGTTGTGGATGTGACTGGTGACAGAAGCAAGGTCCGATGCTGTAAAGAGCAATATTGCATAGGAGCCTGGAATGTCAGGTCCATGAATCAAGACAAATTGGAAGTGGTCAAACAGGAGATGGCAAGAGTGAATGTCGACATTCTAGGAATCAGTGAACTAAAATGGACTGGAATGGGTGAATTTAACTCAGATGACCATTATATCTACTATTGTGGGCAGGAATCCCTTAGAAGAAATGGAGTAGCCATCATAGTCAACAAAAGAGTCCAAAATGCAGTACTTGGATGCAATCTCAAAAACAACAGAATGATCTCGGTTCGTTTCCAAGGAAAACCATTCAATATCACATTAATCCAAGTCTATGCCCCAACCAGTAACACTAAAGAAGCTGAAGTTGAATGGTTCTATGAAGACCTACGAGACTTTCTAGAACTAACACCCAAAAAAGATGTCCTTTTCATTATAGGGGACTGGAATGGAAAAGTAGGAAGTCAAGAAACACCTGGAGTAACAGGCAAATTTGGCCTTGGAATACAGAATGAAGAAGGGCAAAGACTAATAGAGTTTTGCCAAGAGAACATACTGGTCATAGCAAACACCCTCTTCCAACAACACAAGAGAAGACTCTACACGTGGACATCACGAGATGGTTAACACCAAAATCAGATTGATTATATTATTTGCAGCCAAAGATGGAGAAGCTCTATACAGTCAGCAAATACAAGACCGGGAGCTGACTGTGGCTCAGATCATGAACTCCTTATTGCCAAATTCAGACTTAAATTGAAGAAAGTAGGGAAAACCACTAGACCATTCATGTATGACCTAAATCAAATCCCTTATTATACAGTGTAAGTGAGAAATAGATTTAAGGGCCTAGATCTGATAGATAGAGTCCCTGATGAACTATGGACGGAGGTTCGTGACATTGTACAGGAGACAGGGATCAAAACCATCCCCATGGAAAAGAAATGCAAAAAAGCAAAATAGCTGTCTGGGAGGCCTTACAAATAGCTGTGAAAAGAAGAGAAGTGAAAAGCAAAGGAGAAAAGGAAAGATATAAGCATCTGAATGCACAGTTCCAAAGAATAGCAAGAAGAGATAAGAAAGCCTTTTTCAGCGATCAATGCAAAGAAATAGAGGAAAACAACAGAATGGGAAAGACTAGAGATCTCTTCAAGAAAACTAGAGATACCAAAAGAACATTTCATGCAAAGATGTGCTCAATAAAGGACAGAAATGGTATGGACCTAACAGAAGCAGAAGATATTAAGAAGAGGTGGCAAGAATACACAGAAGAACTGTACAAAAACCACCTTCATGACCAAGATAATCACGATGGTGTAATCACTGACCTAGAGCCAGACATCCTGGAATGTGAAGTCAAGTGGACCTTAGGAAGCATCACTATGAACAAAGCTAGTGGAGGTGATGGAATTCCAGTTGAGCTATTTCAAATCCTGAAAGATGATGCTGTGAAAGTGCTGCACTCAATATGCCAGCAAATTTGGAAAACTCAGCAGTGGCCACAGGACTGGAAAAGGTCAGTTTTCATTCCAATCCCAAAGAAAGGCAATGCCAAAGAATGCTTAAACTACCACACAATTGTACTCATCTCACATGCTAGTAAAGTAATGCTCAAAATTCTCCAAGCCAGGCTTCAGCAATATGTGAACCGTGAACTTCCTGAAGTTCAAGCTGGTTTTAGAAAAGGAAGAGGAACCAGAGATAAATTGCCAACATCCACTGGATCATCGAAAAAGCAAGAGAGTTCCAGAAAAACATCTATTTCTGTTTTATTGACTATGCCAAAGCCGTTGACTGTGTGGATCACAATAAATTGTTTAAAATTCTGAAAGAGATGGGAATACCAGACCACCTGACCTGCCTCTTGAGAAACCTATATGCAGGTCAGAAAGCAATAGTTAGAACTCGACATGGAACAACAGACTGGTTCCAAATAGGAAAAGGAATACATCAAGGCTGTATATTGTCACCCTGCTTATTTAACTTCTATGCAGAGTACATCATGAGAAACACTGGGCTGAAAGAAGCACAAGCTGGAATCAAGATTGCCGGGAGAAATATCAATA
>NW_011494690.1:5748831-5783250 GCF_000754665.1 Bison bison bison | reverse complement strand
TGCAGCCATGAAATTAAAAGACGCTTACTCCTTGGAAGGAAAGTTATGACCAACCTAGACAGCATATTAAAACACAGAGACATTACTTTGCCAACAAAGGTCCGTCTAGTCAAGGCTATGTTTTTTCAAGTAATCATATGGATGTGAGAGTTGGACTATAAAGAAAGCTGAGCACCGAAGAATTGATGCTTTTGAACTGTGGTGTTGGAGAAAACTCTTGAGAGTCCCTTGGACTGCAAGGAGGTCCAACCAGTCCATCCTAAAGGAGATCAGTCCTGGGTGTTCATTGAAGGAACTGATGTTGAAGCTGAAACCCCAATACTTTGGCCACCTGATGTGGAGAGCTGACTCATTTGAAAAGGCCCTGATGCTAGGAAAGATTGAGGGCAGGAGGAGAAGGGGACAACAGAGGATGAGATGGCTGGATGACATCACCAACACAATGGACATGGGTTTGGGTGGACTCCGGGAGCTGGTGATGGACAGGGAGGCCTGGCATGCTGTGGTTCATGGGGTTGCAAAGAGTTGGACATGACTGAGCTACTGAACTGAACTGAACTGAACTGATGGTTTGCAGTAGTCATGGATGTGAGAGTTGGACTGTAAAGAAGGCTGAGCACTGAAGGATTGATGCTTTTGAACTGTGGTATTGAAGAAGACTCTTGAGAGTCCCATGGACTGCAAGGAGATCAAACTCAATTCTGGGTATTCATTGGAAGAACTGATGCTGAAGCTGAAGCTCCAATACTTTGGCCACCTGATGCAAAGAGCCAACTCATTAGGAAAGAACCTGATGCTGGGAAAGAGTGAATGCAGGAGGAAAAGGGAACAGCAAAGATTGATATGGTTGAACGACATCACTGACTCAACGTCCATGAGTTTGAGCAAGTTCTGGGAGATGGTAAGGAACAGGGAGGCCTGGCATGCTGCAGTCCATGGGGCTGCAAAGAGCTGGACACAACTGAGCAACTGAACAAAAAAAATGATAGAAGAAATTATACCATGAAAGCACTATTTATTAATAAATGTATTGATAATTTATTAATAAAACAAAACAGAGTGGCCATATTGATAACAGAAAAAGAATATGGCCCATGGATAAAGTGCATCATTTCATAGACAAAGAGGTTAATTTATCAAGAGAACATGACAATTCTAAATATTTATGCACTTAAAGATTCCAAATGTATGAAGCAAATACTGAGAGTATAATATAAGAGGAGAATTAGACAAATCAACAATCATAGTTGGAGATCTCAATAACCTTTTTTCAATATCAATAGAAAATGTATATTAAATTAAGCTGTAGAAGACAACACTATCAACCAATTTGCCCTAATTGATGTTTATGGAAGACTCTATCCAATAATTAAATGATACATATTGTTTTTCAAGTGCTCATGGAACATTTACCAAGATAGACAATATTCTGACCATGAAACAGGTCTTTTGAATTTAAAAAGGACTCTAGATATTTAAAGTATATTCCCTGACCACAAGGGAATTAACTTAGAAATCAATAACAGAAAAGTAACTGGAAAATCCCCAAGTATTTGGGAATTAACTGGCACACTGCTAGTTAACTTGTGCATCAAAGAAGAGATCAAAATGCAAATCAGGATGTTTTTGAATGGAATGAAAAGAAAAACATGATAAATAAAAATCTGTAAAATGCTGCTATCACAGTAATTAGAGGTCAATTTATAGCAATAACCCCCTTTATTAGGAAAGACTAATGGTCTCAAATAAATGGCCTAAGCTTTCACCTAAAGAAACTAGGAGGGACACAAGCAATTTAAGCCAAAGTAAGCAAAAGAAAGGAAACAGTAAGAATATGAGCCAAGAATACTATTTTAAAACTGTAATAAATAATGTCAGTTATAATCTGACAGGAAGACCTTAAAGTCAGCCCCAATAATTCCTACCTTCTTGCGTGCAAGACTTTGTGTAATCTCCACCCCTTGAGTGTAGGTGGAACCTGTGACTTGTTTCTAATCAGTTAAATACGGTAAAGGTGATGGTTTGTCAGTCCTGTAAGTAGGCTATGCCATATGACAAAGAGATAGGGTACAGTGCTTATCATTATGTTGCAATATATAAAACTCTGTCTTATCAGACTCAAGCCAGAGACTCATCATAGGCTTGATGGAGTAAGTGGATAATTCGGAGAAACCCATATGGAAATGACATATAGACAGCCTCTAGGAACTTCTGGTGGCCACAGTGACCTGAGAGCAGTCTTTAGCCAACTTCCAGCAAAAATCCAGTTCCCTCAGTCAAACAGCTGTAAGGAAATTAATTCTGCCAATAACCTGAATAAACTTGAAGTCAGATTTGTTTCAGTTGAGCCCCCAAATAAGAACATAACCCAGCAACTCCTTGATTGCAGCCCTGTAATATAGGTTTTGGACTGAATTACTAGAACTTGCAGATGAATTGTAGGTGCATGGAGTTATAGGAGGGTCTGAGAAAGAAGAGAATGAAGAATGACTTAGCTTGATTTGGCACTGGGTACATGGTGACATACTAAACTGAAGATCATGGGGTAATAAATGGGATGCTGAGTGTGGGAATCAAGATTTCTGTATTGACTGTACCAAGTTTGAGATGCCTGTAATACCTGAAAGAGAAATTAAAACTTGTAAAATAACCACAAGACAAATTATACATTTTCTTACTTTTTCCTGCAGCCTTTTATTTAAACCAACACTAGATTTTATTAACAATGGAGAAAAACTCTCTTAAATTCTTTTGAAGAAGGTTTTGTCTTTCTGACAGTACCAGAGATAACTGTCTGGAGGGACATGTGGAGTAGTAGAGAATATACTATATTTGGTCCTTCTGCTTCAGGTTTCTAAATAACACATGAATTTATGAAATAAAATTCAGTACTAAAAATCAAATTCACTAGCTCCTCCATTGACCTTTTAAACTCTTTAGATCCCTATATTCAAATCCCCAAGTCAGAGAGAGTTTAAAAATCTGACACAGAGACGAAGAAAAATGTCTTTTTTCTAGGTTTTGTTAAAACATAGTTAGGTAAGGTTAAAGTCTTCCTAATTAGCCATCCCACAGCTGTGTCTTCTCATTTGCAAACAAATGACACTCAGCTAAGAGGAGGAATTCTCCTCTTGTGAATTCTCAGAAATTATTTAGAAATTACTTAGAATCTAATTTTTATACCCAGGGATCCTAGTAAGAAGTCAGTCTCATTACTGCTTATCAGAAATTACTTTTCTTCTCAAGTCCTTTTTTACCCTGAAAGAGCAATTTTGATAAGAAGTGAAGATTTGAGTCAAAGAGAGGGGAAAATCATTGCAAGGAGTGATCAATGAAGTTCAGTTAGCCAGGCTTATTTAGAGTTGCTGAGAAATCTTCTTGCCAGTGTCCAAATCTTGCAAAATAATAAGTACCCTACTCAAAATGTGCTTTGAAAGCATTGGAGAAAAATCATATACCTGTTATGATTAAAGCTACATCATGATAGCATATGCTTGAGGACAGAATATAAGCAGGAGTAAAGACAACTGAAAACAGGTGATTTGTTAGTGTTACATGATTTTGGGCTTTGTTTCTCTGAGTCCTGCCTTTTGTGTAGATAATATTGTGAGACAGGGATGGGGAATATTGAAATGTACTAAAAAATCCCATAATTTTTATTTCTCCAAAGAAGACTTACAGATGACCAACAAACACATGAAAAAACGTTCAACATTGCTTATTTTTAGAGAACTACAAATCAAAACTACAATGAGGTACCACTTCAAACCAGTCAGAATGGCCATCATCAAAAAAATCTGCAAACAATAAATGCTGGAGAGGGTGTGGAGAAAAGGGAACCCTCTTGTACTGTTGGTGAGAATGTAAATTGATGCAGCCACTATGGAGAACAGTGTGAAGATTTCTTTAAAAAACTGAGAATAAAACTACCATATGACCCAGCAATTATATTGCATATACCCTAAGAAAACCATAATTGAAAGAAACACATGTACCCCAGTGTTCACTGTAGCACTACCTACAATAGCTTGGCTGTGAAAGCACCTACATGTTCATTGACAGATGAATGGATAAAGAAGTTGCGGTACATATATACAATGTAATATTGTACGTGTGTGTGCTTAGTTCCACAGTCATGTCCAAGTCTGTGTGACTGGGGCCTGTGAGGCTCCTCTGCCCATGGAGTTTTCCAGGCAAGTATACTGGAGAAGGAAATGGCAACCCACTCCAGTGTTCTTGCCTGGAGAATCCCAGGGACAGGGGAGCCTGGTGGGCTGCCGTCTATGGGGTCACACAGAGTCAGACACAACTGAAGGACTTAGCAGAAGCAGCAGCAGCATACTGGAATGGATCACCATTCCCTTCTCCAGGGGATCTTCCCAACCCAGGAATCAAACCCACATCTCCAGCATTGGCCAGCAGGTTCTTTACCACTGAGATACCTGGGAAACCAATGGAATATTACTCAATCATAAAAAGGAATGAATATGAGTCAGTTCTACTGAGGTGGATGAACCTAGAGCCTGTTATACACAGTGAAGTAAGTCAGAAAGAGAAAAAATATTGTATAATAATGCGTATATACGTAATTTATAAAAATGGTTACTGATGAACCTATTTGGAGGGCAGGAATGGAGATACAGGTGTAGGGAACAGACTTGTGGACATGGGGGGAAGCTGAGGATAGGACGAATTGAGAAAGTAGCATTGACATATATACACTATCATGTAAAATAGCTAGTTACTGGGAACTTGCTGTATAACACAGGGAGCCCAGTCTGGTGCTCTGTGACAACTGAGAGGGGTGGTATAGGGTGGATGTGGAAGGGAGGGTCAAGAGGGAAGAGACATATGTATACTTATGGCCAATCCATGTTGTATGTATGGCAGAAACCAACACAACATTGTAAAGCAATTATCCTCCAATTTAAAATTTAAAAAAAAATCTCTTAATTATTATGTAACTTGAAATAGGATCATCAAACTATGAAAACAGCAAATCTCCATTTTGGTAAACATTATATTTTTAGTAAATATTCAAATAAGTATCTAAAATTTAAAATGTTTCTTACCAGTGAGTATTTTAGTATGTAAGAGCATTTATAATAACTTAGAAATTAATTCAACTAAATTTGCCTGGATCTTAGGAAATTACTGTTAATATTTGTCCCTAAGCAGGCATACTGAATCCTTTCCATGGCCCACAAGGCCCCAAATGATCTAAGTCCTGCCTTCCTTTTCCTGCGTCTTCTCAACACTTCTGTCTGTCATCCTGCTTCAGTGGTACTGACCTTCCTGCTTATCCTTGAACAAGCTCAGTTCCATCCTAGGGCCTTTGCACTTGCTCTTTTCTCTGCCTGTACCACTGTTCCCTCGATCTTTGTATCACTACCTTCATCCAGTTATTAGAATGTGATTTCCTCCAAGAGACCTTGGGTGACTACACCATCTGAAGTAATTGCACGCCCACTTCTGTCATCCCCAGCAGTTCCTCTCCATCTCATCACATCATTATTATTTCCATAGAGCAGATGCCTCACAATCTGAATTGCCTTTAGTCACTGTACCGTGTGTTTGTTGTCTGTCTCTCCCCAACACAATAACATACACACACACGTGAACATAAACTCTATGAACACACACACCTTATACCTTCCCTACCACCACCATTATATCTGCAATACCTGAAACATTATTTAGTATAAAGAAGGCATTCTGTAATATTTAGCAGATCAGTGGTTAAATTGAATCTGGTAGAACAAGAATCTGAGATTTGTCTGTCAGATTTAATAATCCTATGAAAATATAATAGATGGCATGGGGCCAAGTTTCCATCATTACAACTTGTAGTAGTAATACTTCTATTACTCTCTAAGTAAATTCTTCTTGATAATGTGAGGTGTACAGGATATTAGGAAGAGGCTTCTTCTTGGAAATTTCACTGCTTCTTGTACTTAGATGACTCATTCTATTTGGAATGGAAAATCTGGTCCTTCTTTGTTAATTTAAGAAGGATGAACTAAGGTCAATATAAACACACAACTAGTCCCAAAGGGATAAGATCCATAAGATTAGAACTTCCACATGCATGACACATTTGTATAATATGTGGAGAAAATATATGTTGCTGTTTCCATACTGACATTTATACTGTGTTGGAAGGAACAGGCTATAAATGTGCACTGGTTCAAGTCAGTATAGCAGATTTGATCCAGCTGCATGAGAAAGGCCATCCTTGTGCGTTACCAGAGAATACTGAATATTCATGAGGGTATCATTTGGTGATTCTAGATATTGACTGTTTTTGGCTTTTTACATCCATCTAGCATAATTCATTTCCAGTCTTGGTACTGACATCCAGACCACTCCAGTATGATATATTCTCTCCATTTTTTCTGACATCCTGTAGCAATTATTGATAATTAAACATGTCCTGTCTTGTGCTATTTTGGTTGTCTTGAACTCTTATTTGAGGTTCTTTTTGTTTCAATTGTTTGGGGCTATTAAAATAATAAGACATCATTTCTTATCTACCCAACTAGAATTTTGGGGCAGAGGTGACACATTTAAACCTTTTTTATTCCCCAGTACTGTGCCTTATGTAGCAGGAAAGCTCTATTGTATGTCGCCTGACCAATGACTCTAGAAGGTGAAAGCCAGACCCCAAATGCCCCATCTCAGCTTTGATCTTCTCAAGTGGGAAACGTATAGTGTTTTTGCAAAGAGTGAACCTATTTCCTACTGTATCTCTGAGTATTGATCTTAGTGATGCTGTTATTACCTGGACATAAGCTTATTTCTTGCTTCTCTGCCATGAGAGATTAAAATGTTAGCTGTAATGAGCTAGAGTTAAGACTATCAAGTTGTTCAGGTTCTCAGAGAAAATGAAAAACACATTAAATGTGGTGGTTTGTTGTTGTTTGTTCCTGCGTCTGTGAGCCATAGCAAATTGTAATTACTCTGTTTACAATGAACAGATCTTCTTCTTTGTTATTAAGTTTAGGCAGGAATATAGGTAATTTTATCTCTCACCAAGGGCTTCCTTGGTGGCTCAGAGGTTAGAGCGTCTGCTTGGAATGCGGGAGACCTGGGTTCGATCCCTGGGTCAGGAAGATCCCCCAGAGAAGGAAATGGCAACCCACTCCAGTACTCTTGCCTGGAGAATCCCATGGACTGAGGAGCCTAGTGTCGCAAAGAGTCGGACACGACTGAGCAACTTCATTCATTCACTGTCTCTCATGAAGATGACTTAATTCACCCTCAGTGGAGAGGGTGAAGTGCTGAAGTAAAGCGAAAACTTGTTTTTTAAGAACCCAGTATTTGTGTCCCTGTATGTCGCTGGCCTGGTTTGTAATTCACTAAATCCCTTAGCAAAACAGATGGCATTGAAAGAGGCTCATGGACAGAAAGAAAATGCCTGACCATGAAGGATGTAGATACAAAATTGATTCAGTAAATGACCTTGGATGTAGAAAAGATTTTTTTAAGAGAAGGATCTTCAGTAAGTAAATAAGAATACCTCAGATTCCAGAAGGGATAGTAACAATCCACTGTAGTGATAACAGAAACAACCAGGATCTAAATCTAATTAGGTTTTCATTTTAGTACAAGACTTCCAATTGCAAGCCGGCTGACACAGTGTGCTCTGAATGGGGCTTGTAATTTTCCCCTTGAAATACTATTCAAACTGTCCTTCAGAGGCCCTGCAATGCTCTACCTGGTCCTTCACAATTATCCAATTGTGTGTATCATTTTTCTCATAACTCAAAATCTTCTCTGTTGTATACTTTTTCTTGATCATAACAAGTTCTCTTGACTCAACTTTGAAGCCTTTACATTTTGTTTAAATCGTAACATATATAGCAATTTTTAGTGATTTCCAAATATAAAGTGGTTTAGTGGTTTTAGCTAAAGTAGATGGTAAGAAGGTATCTTGAAAGACCCAAGAGCTGTATGGCCACAACATATGTCGATGGCATATGGGAGGCATCCCAGTGGGCCCAGAGAGACAGATTTTAAAGTCAGACAAACTTTGATTTGAAACATCTCTCTTCCTCTTGCTAGTTAATTGTGTAACTTGTATTTTTTCCTGTAGTTTTTAAAGCAAGTTATCATAGACTGGGTGGTTTAAAACAAAAATGTATTCTGTCATAGTGGAGGCTGAAAGTCTGAAATCAAGGTGTCAGCCAAGCCATGAAGGTTTTAGGAAGAATCTGTTCCTTGCCTCATCCAGCTTCTGGTGATTCCAGGCTTGTGACTGCATCACTCCAATCCTCTCTTCTGTGGTCACATTGCCTCCTTCTCTTCCGTACGTCTTCTCTGTGTGTCCATCCCAAAGTTCCCTCTGCCTCTCTCTTATAAGGGTACAATGTGGTTGTCTTTAGGGCCCGCTTAGATAATCCAAAATAAACTCCTCCTCTCAATATCCTAAACTTAATCATATCTTTTGCCTTATAAGTTAATATTCACAGATTCTATGGTTAGGGCATGGATGTATCATTTTAGGGGGCATATTTCAACCTATGAATAAAAGGAGTGAGAGTGTTAGTTTCTCAGTCCTATCCAACTCTTCATGACCCCATGGACTGTAGCCTGCCAGGCTCCTCTGTCTGTGGAATTCTCCAGGCAACAATACTGGAGTGGATTGCAATTTCCTTCTCCAAGGGATCCTCTCAACCCAGGAATTAAATCCGGATCTCCTGCCTTGCAGGCAGATTCTTTGTCATCTGAGCCACCAGGGAAGCCATTCAACTTATACAGTGCCCTAACAAGAGATTTTATTTTGGAGGGTTATAGTTCTTCATCAATAAAATGAGGTCTATGAGCTTTCATTGTCATGACTATTAAATATATTTTCTGTGTAAAACATGTTTTCCAGATTCACAGAAATAGTAAATAATAAAAAGTATTAATGTGGATGGACCATTCAGTGCTGTTCTAATAAATTCAGCCCCTGTAGCATAGTGTCCTTAGAGGTGTCTTGTATGCATGCATGCTCAGTCACTCAGTCGTGTCTGACTCTCTGCGACCCCATGGACTGCAGCCTGCCAGACTCCTCTGTCCACGGGGTTCTCCAGGCAAGAATACTGGAGTGGATTATCATTAATAGGTGTCTTATTTGCTCTTATTAAGAAATGTGTTCATAATATTATATGACTGGGTCTAGAAGATCCCCTGGAGGAGGGCATGGCAATCCATGCATTCTGCTTCAGATGCTTTTGATGATACCTGTGTTCTCTGCTGCTGCTGCTAAGTCGCTTCAGTTGTGTCCGACTCTGTGTGACCCCATAGACGGCAGCCCACCAGGCTTCCCCCGTCCCTGGGATTCTCCAGGCAAGAACACTGGAGTGGGTTGCCATTTCCTTCTCCAATGCATGAAAGTGAAAAGTGAAAGTGAAGTCGCTCAGTCATGTCCAACTCTTTGTGACCCCATGGACTGCAGCCTTCCAGGCTCCTCCATCCATGGGATTTTCCAGGCAAGAGTACTGGAGTGGGGTGCCATTGCCTTCTCCTCCTGTGTTCTCTGCATCGTATCAAATCACTAACTAGTACTAATGCTCAGGTTCACGCCAAGGGCAAGCTTCCTGATACACCCCAGATACACCTGCAGTGTATCCCATGGCCATGTCTGATTTTCACTTCTCTGAGATTATT
Source organism: Bison bison bison (assembly GCF_000754665.1). Lineage (NCBI taxonomy): Eukaryota > Metazoa > Chordata > Mammalia > Artiodactyla > Bovidae > Bison > Bison bison. Next base: position 5,773,596 of record NW_011494690.1, on the reverse strand, counting down.
GGTTTGAGGAGCTGCTGGTATGCTGCCATGGTAAGCTCTCAAGATGCCCAAGTTATAGCATATATCCTTTGCAGTACTACATCTCCACAAACCACCTGCACCCTTGCCAAAATGGAAACTCACTTCTCTCTCCCCCAAATTTAATTTAAATACCACATTAATAGACAAGTGCCATATACATGGGTCCATGCACAGTTAGGTCAGGACATAAACCCAAGTGACAGTCCCATGGGTTGCCCTACCCCACTGATAAATGAAGTCTTGTTGTGGACCAAGAATGTTTGTCTGAATTAGTACTCGACTTAAGTTTTTAAGTCTCTTGTGTAAATAGAAAAACAATTCCACAGAATCCCACTGATGAATAACACTGAGACTCAAACTAGAAATCCCCCCTCCTCTTCTCCTACACTTCCTCTTTGTCCTACCCCACAACCCTCATTGCTCACATATATACAAGAAATTCTGCTGCACAGCATCTGGGATATGGTAGGTTCTCAATAAACACAAGAACTTCTTCTGTCCTATACCCCCAGTGCTCTGCACATGTTAAATAATCAATAAACATTCTTTGACTAGTGATATATGGATCTTTATTGTATAAAAAATAGAAATATCCCTCATAACGCTATAATCACTTAAATTGTGCCTTTAACTTCAACCTCCACCACTCTTAATTGTCTGGTTATTAATAATAAGCCCCTAAGCATAGACCTCTGTACATTCATATGTGTGTAAACAATTGTCCACATGCCATTTAAAGTTCTTATTTCTTAGACACTCACTTTGCAACATTGCTAGTGGTGCTAAGCTCTTTTATAGCCTATGAAAGAGAAAGGTCCCTAACTTTATGTTATAAATCCAGGGAGGACTCTTGCCACTTTTACAGGGATATTTACTTAGTGGTTTTCTCCAGAAAGAAACATACTTTCCTGATAGGTTTTTCTTTTGGCGTACTTTGAAGATGCCAAAATGTTCATATTTGTAATTTTCATGGAGAAAATTCAAAGAAAGAATTTTGATCATTGTTTAAAAAAAGAAAGCCTGAAGACCTAGAAAATCACTCACATGAGGGAAAAAGCCTTGTGCCCTCCTGATGCAAAGTTGGGATCCTTTTAGAAGTTGTGTGCCAAATTTCCAAGCATTTATTGTAATTTATGTTTCATGGACCAGTAATCATCCCTTACCCCTGAAATTGTTGTGTATTGACATACTCCAGGTCTGCTGGGGCCAAGGGAATTAAAGTAATTATGGTATAAACATACTGGTATTTATGCTAATGCTTGCTGGAAAATGCAACCTAGAGAAGGTGAGTTGACTCAAGGCCTTGTATCCCCAGTGTATTCTCATTAAATGTGTGAAGGCTGGAAATGCAAGAAGGCTGGCAAATTTGAAGGAAAAAGCAACTTGAACATGTTAGCTAAATGGTAGATTTAGAAGCAAAGGAAGGGATGGCGGAATTAAAAATGATATTTAATTAGGGATAAACTAATTTAGAGTCCATCTAGATAGGTGGGAAATGGGAGTGGGATGGTTTGTCTATCTTATCACATCACTTTTATACAACATGACATTTTGCTTGGAATAAGGATTTTGACCCTTTGCTTTCTCTAATGATGCTAAGGGAAATTTGGTGTAATTTTTTTTTTTTTTAATCATCATGGGTTTCTGTAGAACCTAACCTAGCAGCATTGGGGCCATTTAGCAGATGTGCCTGCTAGAGTGGCAAGCAGAAGACAGATTTGAACCCCATCTGTGGGCCTTAGTTTTCTCTCTCATCTATAGTGTGGGAAATGATAACATTGACTGGGCTGTTTTGAGATTCAGATTACACAGTTAACATAACAGTGCTTGGTGAAGCATAGGCTTGTATACATGTCATTAAATAACAGGCTTGTGCCACTGTTTGTCACTTGCTACATTATACCTGACTGCCTTCTAGTTGGAAATAAAACACAGACAAGGAAATCAGAAATTTCAACCTCCTTTCTAATTTAAATAATGTGATACTATATGCAGATATATATGTATACCTATACACATATATGAGGCTTCCTTGGGAGCTAAGCTGGTATAGAATCCGCCTGTAACTCAGGGGACCCCAGTTCAGTTCCTGGGTCAGGAAAATCCCCTGGAGAAGGGTTAGGCTACCCACACCAGTAAAGAATCTGCCGGCAGTGTGGAAGACCTGTGTTCGATCCCTGGGTTGGGAAGATCCCCTGAAGGAGGGCATGGCAACCCACGCCAGTATTTTTGCCAGGAGAATCCCAAGGAACAGAGGAGCCTGGTGGGCTACAGTCCATGCAGTCGCAAAGAATCAGACACAACTAAGCACAGTACGGTCACCTCCTTATTACCGTCATCATTTTTCCTCTCTTGGTATATCGAAAGTAATCTTGTTTACTTAAATTTTTTTAAAAATTGACTCAGTCTTAAATTTAAAATCATTTTAAAAGGAAACACTTTATCTCTACCATAAGTAGATAAAAGAAAACTCCTACGGTTTGTGAGAAATAGAAATGCAATGGAAACAAACATGATTAATAAGAACTGGTTGAATCCTGTGATCTGCCAAGACCTATGTTCGTTAAAAGAGAGATTGGCAAAGTTAGAGACATACTTTAATCAAAATAAGACTTTTTCCTTAAGCTCACCGGAACAACTGAAAAGAAATTAACAGTGTCATATGTGCCCTCATGTCACCTCACCCATGTCTGCGTTCTACCTAAAACAGTCATATTTCCTATAGTAACCATGTTGCATCCCTTCTAAGGTCCAGTACAAGGCTCTCAGCCCACATATTGATTCTGTGTGGAGAAGTATTTTTGGTTGAAGCCCTTAAATTGCTTAGATAAACTGGGATTATGAACTTAGTTCCAATTTATTTTCTGTTTCTTGAGTAAACTTTAGGCAATACATTTTCACTGCATTTGTAGGTATTTCAATGTCTTTTTATTTGTTTTCTTTAATTTCCTATAGAATGCAAAGCCCTGGATCTCTTGGCCACTAATTGAGAGCCTGGAATCCTGAAGAAGACCAAGACTCCTTACAGTAAGACATGGGTCTTTTGCAATTTTGTCTCTTCCACATGTGTATACTACTACTTGATTTGAGTTTGAACGTGGAAGTTTCATTCTTCTTAGGGAAATATCTGTCATCTAGTCTGGATTTGTGCCTCAACATTAGCACTCAACTAGCATTAACTACAGTGTTCAGCTTGGATTAGCTCTTTAGATTGAATCCTTGATACAGTATAGATCAAAATTCAAGTTTTATATGATTTTTTAAACCTGCATTGCCAATTTAGGAAAAACACAAATGGAGGAGAATAAGGATAAATAATAGAGGCACTGCTTCAAAGCACAACATTTGAATAATAATCTAGGTCTGTTTGCTGCATGCCATAAGCTAAACATTCTTTACAGGGGTGTTTCCAAATTTAAATCAATGTCAAGTGTACTGTTTTCGCAGCTAAATGTATATACTGTAACAGCCATGTCTGGCATGCAGTTGATGGAGCAGAGCAAGTTGTGTGGTGTGCATAGAGGGAAATGGCTTCCCAGGGGGTGCTAGTGGTAAAGAATCCACCTGCCAATGCAGGAGATGCAAGAGACATGGGTTCGATCCCTGGGTTGGGAAGATCCCCTGGGGTAGGAAACGGCAACCCGCTACAGTATTCTGGCCTGGAAAATCCCATGGATAGAGGAGCCTGGTGGGCTACAGTCCATAGCATTGCAAAAAATTGGACACAACTGAGCAGCTAACACTTTCGATAGAGGGAAATACTCATGATTATGATCTAGTGACACAAGAAGAAGAAATCAAGTACCAAAGAAAGACAGTTAATTGGCTGGGACATGAGACCATTTTGTCTCCTGAATATCAGGGCATCAAGCGGTTCTATTCAAACAGTGACAGTGTTATAGGGTGACTGAGTGAGTGAGCATCATGGTGACTGAACATACTGATAGACTGCTACAGTGATGGTGTTGAAATCATTGCTGACTCAGTGCAGTTTTAAGTCTTTTAGTCCCATAAATGGGTCTCCATGATTCTAGTATTTTAAAGTTTCCACCTCCATATGGGGGAAAAAAAGGTAGAATTCAGAACATTCAGGATTCCTCTCTCTCCTAAGGAACTTTTTTCTTATTTCTTGGATTAATGCTGATATACTCTTTGCTTAAACTACAGTCTATCCAGTCATTCTCTGGATGTCCTAATCTTCATGTCCTATGCAATCTGTTATAAAGACTGCTGCTCTGGTGGACAGGACCCTATAATTTTTATGTCTACTTTGTCAGTGAGGCCCTGTACCAAAGTAAAAGTTAATTCTCAGAAAAAGGCTGCCTCACCATGAGATGGCAGTAGAGAGAAGCCTGGAAGACAGGCCCAGGTTACTTGGTTTGGGGGCCGGATTGGGGGGCTGGACTTGGTGGGGAGAGCTAGATTACCAAGGTAAGTGGCTTTTGATTTTGTCCTTTGTTTTCATCTGAGAGTGCCTCTCTGAAAAAAGGTGCTCAGCATAGCTGATAAGGAAAATCCTGATAGTTATATCTGAGGTTGAGAAATCAGGAAAAGGGGAGATAGTTCCAGAAATATACCAACCTCAGATGATCAGAGTTATGCTGGACTGTCTGTCTCTCTCTCTCTATCTCTCTCTCTCACACATGAATAAAGAGAAAGAGAGAGAAGAATAGAGAAGAGATAAGAAAAGAGAAGAGGATAAACATGTCTTGTCATTGGGAAGCAGGGCTAACTGAAATCAGCAAGAAGCCAGAAGACAATTATCATTGATGAAAACTGCTTGACAGCTCAACTCTGAGGCCATATACCTTGGCATTGCCTCTTCCTTCCTTTAAGAGGCCAAAGTGCCACTAGACTAGACACTAGAGTGGGTTCTAATAGCCTGTGCATTTTGATATTGTACAGAGAAATCAGAAAATGTTAAATATGGATATCATTTTAAAAAATCACAGCCCAGGAAATGCCATGTCTTACCCAGGGTCATTTAGTTAACCAGTGGCAGTATTAGGTTTAGAAATTCATGTGTCCTGATTATCACTAGCCTATCCTTTCCTCATAAGAGCTGGGGAAATTTAATATTTTCTATGAAATCTAAAGCACATTAAGAGTCTGAAATTCAGTCATTCTTGTTTTCCTTAATTAAAATTTTGATCTATGAGACAAAATTTGGGCCACAAGGGAGTATGGGGTATCATCACTGATTGTCTAGTAAGTTAGCATGGTCATCGATTAACATGCCATGGGATCCCTCAGAAATCTTATCCTTAGAAAATACCGTGGCAATCATATGTTGCTCTGCTAGCTATTATTTTTTCCTAAGCAGGAAGCCTGAAACAGGAGGACAAGTGGTGTATTGTTCTATGGTCCAACTTTTCTTATCTTCAAGGAAAATCTTTCATGAAAACCCAATATGCAAAGTAGGTAAAGTACATTTGGAAGAAATAATGAGAACACTTGATGAGAGTCTTACCTGCTTCCCAATCATGCACTCCTGCTCTGTCCAAAGTGGCTCCAGGACAATATTGGAGGAATGTGAATCCTAGAAGAAAAGGAGCTTGCTGACTAAAGATACCCACAGTCAAATCTTGCCTGCATCTTTTATAATCTATGTGACACTGATCTTATTATTTGACTTCTCCTTGAGCTTCAGCTTCCTCATCTGAAAAATATGAGTAACACCAATAAAATTAAGTTTTATTACAGATTGAATGAGATATATGTATATATATCTCATAAGATACACACATATATATATGTATATATATGTGTGTGTGTGTGTGTGTGTGTATATATATATATATACACAGAGAGAGACAGAGAGAGAGAGAGAGAGAGTAACATATGATAACACCTTTCCTTGTAACACAGTTGGGTAAAGAACCAGCCTGCAATGCAGGAGATCCAGGTTTGATTCCTAGGTTGGGAAGATTGCCTGGAGAAGGAAATGACAACCCAGTCCAGTATTCTTGCCTGAAGAATCCCATGGACAGAGGAGTCTGGCAGGCTGCAGTCCATGGGGTCACAAGAGTTGGACACGACTTAGTGACTAAGCCACTATATATATATGCAAAATAGTGCTGGATAAGAACTGGATTTTAACTTGATGCTGAAAAATGTTGATTTGATGATTAAAAATGGTTTCTGCAGTCCGTGTTAGAAGGTTATTCATTTTTAAGATTATGTGTACTTATGCTTTGTCAAGAACTACTGCCTGGTTACCAATAGTTATGCAGTCATAGACTACTAAGAGATCCATATTTCTGGAGGAAGAGCTTCAGAGGACATTTTTGCCTTATCTAGGACCTAGTGTTAGAAACTGTAAATAAATGGAGTTTGACAGTGCTCTGTCCCCTTAAGAATCATGGGAACTCCCTAGGAAAAAATGGATGCAGACAATACCTCTTCTCTTAGGCCAGTTTAAGAAAAAGTATTTTGCTAATACTGTTGATGGCCTTGAAAATGGGGGACATGGTTAGTAGAGGAGAGTAGCCAGTCAGTCTTGGTATGGTGGCCTCCCACTGGCCACACAGACTGGACCTTTCTCGTTGGCTGCTTCAAAGGTAGCTTTGGTGCCAATCCAAAACTGGCCCTGGAACAGATTTATGATTTTTGGAGCCCAGTGGATCCTGGATAATACCTGGCCAAGTCAGAGAATCAGTACCACATGAGAGAGGTCTATGACTGAGCCAGGCAAGTTTCTGGCCAAGAGACACTAAGACTAACCTTGGAGGAGATCTGCACCACAGACTCAATTCAGTAATCATGCTGGAGTCCATGGGCATATGGGAATGCAGTCTGCAGGAATGGGTGTCTCTAGCTGCTTTCTCACCCAGTCCCCAGGAAGTCTACGTCTGAAACAGATATCTCATACCAATGTCTATGTATCTTCATGAAGTATCAAATTTTTCATGTCTTAGAGAATTGGGGTTAATGTGCAAACAGAAAGCTTCTCATAAAATAAAACTAATGAAATGTGGCTTTGAACAGATTTCAGAAATACATCTTCCAGCCTGCCTGGGGTCCCTTGGAAGGAAAAGGTTTTCTCTGATTATCAGCAAACTATAGCAAACCATGACTACACTGCTAGAAACTTGCCATAGTCTTTCTTTTCCTTTGACCCAGAAATTCTTTCTTCCCCTTGGTCTCTTAAAGCCTCTATTAGTGACCATTTTGTGACAGTGGCTTTGTAATCTCCCAATTCTGGCGCTTGAGTGAAAAAGAAGGGTTTATTGGCAAGCTCACAGGGGTCTGGAAAGGCCGTTCCTTTCCCAGCTGGCCAGGAGAGCCGGAAGCCTGAGAAGGCTGTCCACAGGGCTGTCTGGCGAGGGTAAAGGAAAGGGAGGAGGAGGAGGCTGAATTCCTAGCTGGCTGCACATTGGAAGGTGGCCTCCTTTCTCCCTGGCATATAAGGGAGAATAGGAGGCCAAGAATCCTGGCTTAGTTCCTGTCGGCTTGTCGCCTTGTTTGTGGGCTTGTGGAAGGAACTGACTCCGGAAGAAGCCCGAGGGCTGCCTGAGACAGGCTTACAGCTGAGGCCAGAGGAAGGCAGACCCTCGCTGTCGCCACTGGGGTCAGAATCTCTCAGCCAGAAGCCTCTCTCCTTTCAGTTTAGAGAAGTGGATTGAGGAGTAAATGGACTAATGAGTTGTGGAATGTTTGCTCAATACATTGGGGATCTTTTCTATTTTCCCATGAAATTACCATAAACATAAACTAAAAACACTTTTATTTTTGTGCATCCCTAACCTAATTGTTGGAGAAGGAAATGGCAGCCCACTCCAGTGTTCTTGCCTTGAAAATCCCTTGGACAGAAGAGCCTGGTGGGCTACAATCCATGAAGTCTCCAAAGAGTCAGACAGTGCTAAATAGCAACAACCTAATAGTATGTATCAAAGGGTACATGGCATTAAGTCTTCAGCTTATGAGTGTGTGTGTGTGTATATATATATATATATATATTGCAAGTCTTTTGGACTCTGTGGGAGAGGGCGAGGGTGGGATGGTTTGGGAGAATAAAATTGAAACACGTATATTATCATATGTGAAACGGATCACCAGTCCAGGTTTGATGCATGAGACAGGGTGCTCAGGGCTGGTGCACTGGGATGACCCAGAGTGATGGGATGGGGAGGGAGGTGGGCGGGGGGTTTAAGATGGGGAACACATGTACACCCATGGCAGATTCATGTCAATGTATGGCAAAACCAATGCAATATTATAAAGTAATTAGCCTCAAAAAAATATATATATGTGATTCTTCTTAAAGGGATTTGTGTGACCTCAGTGAAATGCTCATGTATGCAACATTACTATAGTAGGTATTAGCTTCATTAAAACCATTCAGTATCTATGCAATGTGCTACTGGCTTATTCCACTTAGCATAATCTCTTGCAGGTCCATTCACATTGTTGCAAGTGGTGGATGGAAGAATTTTTAAGGGTCTTTTAAAAGGGCTGAATAATATTCCACTTATGAATATACCACATTTTCTATATCCATTCGTCTCTTGATGAACATTTAGGTTGTTCCTGTATCTGGCTTATTGTAAATAATGCTGAAATGAGCATGGGAGTGGAAGTATCTTTTTAAGGCTTTGATTTCTATTCTTTTGGTTGTATACCTGGATGTGGGATTGCTGGGTCAAGATTAACAGGTGTGAAGTGGTATTTCCTTGTGTTCTTGGTGTGCATGTCCTGATGATTAATAACCTTGAGCCCCTTTCCATATACCAGTTGGCCATTCATATGTCTTCTTTGGAGAAATATCCATGCAAATCCTGTCCTCATTTTCTAATTGGACAGTTTTGTTTGTTTGTTTTTATTTTTTGTTTGCTATTGAGTTGTTCCTTATGTATTTTGGAAATTAATTCGTTGTTAGATATATGGGTTGCAATTATTTTTTCCTGTTCCCAAAAGTTGCGTTTTAATTCTGCTAATCATAACCTTTACTGTGTAAAAGCTTTTCAGTTTGACGTAATATGTTTGTCCATTTTTGCTTTTGTTGCCTATGCTTTTGGTCATATACAAGAAATCATTGCCAAGACCAATGTCTGGAAAAGCTTCTTTCCTATCTTTGTTCTAAAAGTTCTATAGTTTAATGTCATACTTTTAAGTCTTTAATCCATTTTGAGTTTAAGTATGATATAAGGGTCCAATTTCATTCTTTTGTATGCAGGTATACAGTTTTTCCAACATAATTTATTGATTAGATTATTCTTTACCCATTGTGTTTTCTTGTTACCCTTGTCAAAAATCAGTTGATCATGTATTTACAGGTTTATTTCTGGATTCTATTCTATTTCATTGATCTTTATATCTGTCTTTATACCAGTATCATACTGTTTTAATTACTATGGCTTTGTAATATATTTTGAAATCAGGACACAGCTTTATTATTCCTTTCTGTGAAAATTGCTTGGGCTATTCTGGATCTTTTGTGGTTCTATATTAATTTTAGGATTGTTTTTAATATTAATATAAACATGTCATTGAGATTTTGATGGGAATAGTATTTAATCTATAGGTTGCTTTGGGAGTGTATCTGTTTTAACAATACTTTGATAGAGTATTGAAGGACAGACAGTAATGCTTAGCATTCTCTTTGTTCTCATATATTACTTGATCCTTCTGCAATTAGGCAAGGTACTGTGACCAGTTCTAGACTCTGTGTGAGTGGAAGTGATAAGTATGTCACTTCAGGACTGAAGAAATGAAAGTCCATATGCAGTTTTTCATGATTTTACTGTATGATTTAATGGAATCTTTTCTGGCCAAAAGCAGACATGTGTTCTGGATAACATTGCTACAGGATGATGGAGTCACCATCAACTTGGATCCCTCAGTGACTATGTGGAGTAGAGTCTCTGCTGACCCCATACTGGATATAAAGTATAAGCAGGAAATAAACTTTTGTCATATTAAATCAGTGAGATTTGGGGGTCAGTTTGTGACTTGTGTAATGGAGCTTGTCCTGACTAATATGAGTGCCAAGCCAGTAGCCCTCCAGTTGCTCACAATGATGCTGCTAAATGTCAGGGCTCTACTGTGAGTTTGTGCAGAGTATGGTTAGAACAGAGAGAACTGTTAGGGGAGACCTGTACCACAGGGAGATGACATGTATCCTAGATCTCAAAGGAGACATGGGTGTGTTTCAAGCAGAAGAGGTAGGGAGGGCATTTTAAGGAAAGGCAGATAGAAAAATGGTCTGCATTTGAGGTGTTGACACTTCATTTGTTCATTCATTTAGCTCTCTTCTCAAGACTGGTGATTAAACAGATTTCACAGAAGGACTGATAGAGAAATAAACTGTAATAATTATTAAAATCAGGTTGGGGGATGCATTATTTATCTTGTTCTTTTTATGGAGAATTCTAAATGATTTTTATAACCTTAAAATATAGGCTTTTATTTGATGAAAGAAGATGGACTTAATTATTGTACTCATATTTTGTATGCGAAGAATCTGAGAATTTGATATACCTTATTTTCAAGTTCAATTCAATGTAAATCAGTGGTGGAGCTTAGAAACAGTTTGTTAGGTACTATTTCTTCCACCTATCTATTATTCTATCATTTCTTCCAAAACTAAACAAACAAAACAAAACAAAAATTCCCCAAACCTGAAGTCATTTTAGAAACAAATACTGGGATTATGGATGGAGGAAGCATGATATGCCCAGCAAACCATCTGACCTAATTCAGTCAATTGCTTAATTTTTTGCCCATGGACTCACCCCATTTATCCCATCCTAAGACAACTCCTGCTCCATTTCTTAGATTTTTCTTAATTCTAGCCAACTTATTTTCTTAGTACACTCTCATTTCCCTGCTTCACCAGGAGGCCTTAGGCAGATGATATTTCTAAGTACAAATCTATTTTTCATTCCAAAAGATCTTGGCACTGGGAGATGAAGGAGATAGTAATACTAAGCAGTCTCGTAGAAAGGTCATATTGTATGATTAAAGGTTCATGGTGTGGGAACAATGTAGAAGAATCAGAAAACTGATTTTTCATAATGTGAACTATATTTTCTCTAGAATGCAAATTCATTTAACCAAAATGTGTCCTCTAGACTCACAAACTAGATAAGTCCCAAATTTTAGGAAAATGTGTCATTTTTTGGAATTAATTACAATATTTGGGTTTTTAGTTCCCCAAAAAGCTGCATGTTTTCAAATACCACATGAACTTCTACAGGAAGCAGCATGTAAATTATATTATCAGTCCGGTCCTAATAACCTGGGTGTAGTATCCAATAAGGAACACCTGGGGACTAATGACACTACCTTCTTGGGTTCACCTGGATAGATAATGCATTTAAATTGTTTTCCCATAGCTACAGAGAGCCCACAGGCTCAGCCCTGGCCATTCTCTCCATTGCCATTAGTCTACAACAGGGAAAGATCACAAATGTCCTGGCATAACCCATTTTCACCATAAGAAAAACACTCAGATCACAAATTCCAGTAATTAGGGATAAACATCATCATTTTATATTTGGAGAGAGCATATTGCTATCATTATGAAAAAAAAAAACCTAGTCTATTTAATGCTTTAATAAGCAAGAGAATTATGCTGGAAGTATCTAAACAGCCACAGAATTCAATATTTTTACTAATTTGTTTCTTTTTTTGTGGGAACGATGTAGTAAGGAGCATCTAACTAACCATTATCTATACATTTCATTTTTCTCAATCTTGCAGTTGGCTTTACTGGTAAAGCTGACCACAAGACAGAACTAGAGAAACTGTTTTTATACTAGATATTGTGATATCATCTAGTAAACTGTGGCAGAGAGAATATTGTCTTAGTCTCCTCATAGTTCAGCTCTTTCCATGTAAATGCCCAATCAGGTGCTCATAAAACTGAAATTATGACCTTCATTTTCTGTGGCTTGAAGTTAGAGCAAAAGTGTTCCATCAATAAAATCTTCAGTGCTTTTTCGATCCTCATAATATCACCCAGCAATTCTCTCCTTGAGTTGAGATAATAGCAGCAATTAGGCAGCTTTTATTTCTCAACCCCTTTTAACTTTTGCTGTCTTATAAATGAGCACGCTGCATATATATGTAACCACTATAGAAAGAATGCCAGCCAGTGTCAGAGGCAGGAAAAAACAGTTGGCCCATTCATGAATTATCCTTTATTTTTTACTTTAGCCCTAAAGGTTAAATGTGAATGTGTGAGTTGCCTCCCTTTCTATTTTGACCACATGTGAAAGCTTTGATGGAGTTCTGCAGACAGTAAGAAAAGTAAGGTTTGTGAAAATCAAACGCACTTGCATTTATTAATGGTCACTAATGGCATGTAATTAAAGTAATTACAGGAAGACAAACAGACAATTAACTTGTTGGAAGTGTAAAGAAGGGCAATAACAGAGTTTAAAGTTCTTGTCTGTCTGGTTCAACTTTAAGTCCCACAAATTTCATAAAGAAAGAGTAACGCTGACCAGGAGGATTGGGCTAATATTAGACCTCTGTGAAGCCACCATGGGGCCTGTAAGGGAAAAGTCAAGGGACAAGGCCAGTATGTTGGGGGTAGTGTAGAATGGAAGGAAGGGAACTTGAACCAAAACAGGCTTTGAGAATGAGGATGGCTTTATCAGAGCTTTGGGAAAGATTAACTACCACAGATGACAAACAAAGAATGCAAACTTCCTGCTTCATCAGTCTATGTGCTTCAGAGTTTGAACCACATTCTTCAGCCCCGATTGGTCTTGGTCAAAGTCATTTCATGTGTATGTTAACTTCATATTGCTAATTGTCTTGGAGGACAACCTTTTCATTGGGATCTTCCTTGTGTTCTGCCACGCTCAGTATAGAGTTGAGTGTCATTTGTTGAGGAGGAGTCTCCTGAATTGCCCATCCATCATCCCCATCCCCAACCATTTTCTATATGCCAGGTTCAGTGGGTAGGGGCAGGAATGATGCTAAGTGTTAAGAACCTTATCTCAGCTATTGAGATTTACCTCTTATGAGCCCTAAATGCAGCCACTTAACACATAAGAACTCCACTAACATTGCTAATAAATGTGTAGGTATCAATTATCTTTTATGCACTACATACTTTATTCTTATCTTATCAGAACAACTCTGTGAGATTCTCTTACAAGAGGTGGGGGGAATCTGATTTCTCTTATGTGTGTGTAAAATAAGTTGAAATTTTAGAGTATCAACTTGGAAACTAACCTTTAGTAAATTGGGAGTTCTTTTATTATTAACTGAATAATTGCTATACCGGAGAAGGCAATGGCACCCTACTCCAGTACTCTTGCCTGGAAAATCCCATGGACGGAGGAGCCTGGTAGGCTATAATCCTTGGGGTCACTAAGAGTCGGATACGACTGAGCGACTTCACTTTCACTTTTCACTTTCATGCATTGGAGAAGAAAATAGCAACCCACTCCAGTGTTCTTGCCTGGAGAATCCCAGGGACGGGGAAGCCTGTGGGCTGCCGTCTATGGGGTCGCACAGAGTCGGACATGACTGCCGTGACTTAGCAGCAGCAGCAGCAGCAGCTATAGGGACCATTTACAGTCAGAGGAGTACAGCGATAAGAAGAGAGCCCCTGCCTCCTTAAATTAAGGGGAGACAAATGACACCCATCTAGAGATAAATGCCAGCAGATTGCAATTCTGTTAAATCATACACTGCGACATTTCTTAAATTTATTATTTTCTTATCATTGTTACTGCATTGCCTGTCTTCTTTGATATTTCTCACCTAGAGGAAAGCAGTGCCTTCAAAAAGTGAAAAAAGTGAAAGTCACTCAGTTGTGTCTGACTTTTTGCAACCCCATGAACTGCAGCCTGCCAGGCTCCATTGTTCATGGAATTCTTCAGGTAAGAATACTGGAGTAGGTAGCCATTTCCTTCTCCAGGGTATCTTTGCAACCCAGGAACTGAACCTGAATCTCCTGCATTGGAGACAGATTCTTTACCATCTGAGCCACCAGGGAAGCCCTTCAAAGCATGCTCCTTAATTCTATTTCCCTTTCTCCAGTTTATCTGATGTTCTTCTCCTGTGTAATGGGTTTCTCCTATCTAATGGGTAACTCTGATCATGTTACTGTCTCACTCAAACACCTTCAATGGCTCTCCAAGGTCTATATGACAAAATCCAATCACCTCATTCTGACAGTCACAATTACCCACAAGCTGGGCCCAATTTCCTTTCGTAAGTGATCCTCTATTACTTTCCTTCAGACATCTTAAATTTCCAATTTAAATAGCGCTCTTCATGTGCTCTATACCTTCCTTGAGCTTTCTCACCTCCATTCTCTGGTTTATGCTACCTCAGCTGTTTTTTCTGCCCCCCAATTCTGTCTTTACTTCAAGACCTACCTCACTGTCACACTAATAACACACCATCACCTAACTTATCTCCCCACCCTCTGTTTCTGGCTCTCAAGTTTCTTATTGAGAGGCACTTTGTAGCAATTTAGTTTATATGTATTTATTTTTAGATACAACCATCTCTATAATAACACTGTAATATTCTTATGGAGGACAAAGTGGACCATTGTCCTACTTCTCATTGTATCTTCATCATGAAAACCTAATAACCTAAATAAATGCAAATCCCCTAACCCTACTACCTTCCCTCACCTAGTGAATTCCTGCTTGATTAGGAATACTCAGTTGGAATACAGCTCTTGCAGAAAGTCCTTCTTAGGCCTCTCAAGGCTTTTTGAAGTGTTCTTTTTTGTGTTGTTTGTCTTTTATTCATATTTTCATCTTGAATCTAGATCATTATAATGAAATCATCTAATTATAGGCCTATCATCACTGCTGCTGCGAAGTCGTTTCAGTTGTGTCCAACTCTGTGCGACCCCATAGATGGCAGCCCATCAGGCTCCTCTGTCCCTGGGATTCTCCAGGCAAGAATACTGGAGTGGGTTGCCATTTCCTTCTCCAATGCATGCATGCATGCTAAGTTGCTTCAGTTGTGTCCGACTCTGTGCGACCCTATGGACAGCAGCCCCCAGGCTCCTCTCTCCACAGGATTCTCTGGGCAAGAATACTGGAGTGGGTTGCCATTTCCTTCTCCTTCTAGTAGACTCAAAACCCCCCAAGGAATTATCTAGTATTGAATTTCCTGAGCCTTCAACATCATTGCTACTATATTGTAGATTCTCAGTACTTTTCCAATGATGCGTTCAGGGCTCAGATCCATGAAGCTTTCTTCATAAGGCTGGAGACAATAGATGAGGGCAGTTTAGATAAAAGTAGAGAGCCCTTTTTGAGGTGAATAGCCACAAAACTGCTAGCTTTAAGGTTGTAAAATTGTGTTCAGCTTGGGCTTTGTCATCTTGAACTCCACAGCCACCCTCATTTACAGCTACAAAGTAACTCAGTACTCAAGGGCATGAAGAGGATAAGTACCTTTGACAGATTTGAAAAGAGTTTGGATGGATTTTAGAAAGAAGCAAGTATTTTAAACTCTTAAGTGTTTTAGACACCTGAGCTCCAACTATTTGTACTGGGACATTTCCCATGGTTCATTTTCTCACCCTGGCTATGACTGTTTTCAAGAATCTGAGACTGATAGAAACAAGTCTCTTTTAACTCACAAACACTGTAGCTTCCAGACACCTGGCCCTGAAGTTGGGCCACTGCCAACCCCAGTCACTTCCAACTTGCAAATCCACTGAGCTCCATTACTGTGTCTGCAGAGCTCCGAAGAAGGAAAGTGGTGTGGCTTAGTCTGTAATTACTGTGGCCTATTTCCCTCTCTGGGTTTCCCTAGTAGCTCAGAAGGTAAGGAATCTGCCTCAAATGTAGGAGATCCAGGTTCAATACCTGGGTTGGGAAGATCCCCTGGAGAAGGAAATGGCTACCCCCCTCTAGTATTCTTGCCTGGAGAATCCCATTGGCAGAGGCGCCTGGTGGGCTATAGTCCAGGGGGTTGCAAAGAGTTGGACATGACTGAGTGATTTTCACTCTACAGTTCCCTCTCTATGCCAAATCCTGACCCTAGTGCTAGGAAGGAGTACAGGTATGTACTATGTATAGCTTAACCCTGAAGTGAAAGTGAAGTGAAGTCTCTCAGTTGTGTCCGACTCTTAGCGACCCCATGGACTGAAGCCTACCAGGCTCCTCCATCCATGGGATTTTCTAGGCAAGGGTACCACTTGCCTAGAAAAGTGGTACCAAGGGAGTGGGGTTCCATTGCCTTCTCCAGAAGGTATGTGTTTATGTACAAAACCATGTCAAAAAAAAAGTAAAGCTGAATGTAGAAGTCCTGAGGAGGGTAGAGATGTGACCTATCAGACATTGTTAGTTATAGAAAACTTCCTAGAAGAAGTCATTTTCTTCCTGAGAGACAAGGGAAGCATTTGGTAAGGAAAAGGAGAATAATCATTGCAGGTACAGCACGTTGTGTGGTGTAAGTAGACGTTAGGGCAGCGCCAAGCAGGACGTGCAAGGAAACAGGCAGACCCTTTGGCCAGAGCAAGCATTCTGGATAGGTAAGTTGTAAATGATGAAATCTCTGAGAATGGAAGTTTCCGTATGAGAATTTAGGTTAAACGTAAGACTTGATGTGATGACGATGAGTCATTATAAATTATTGAATGAGGGGAAACATGGTAAAAGATTTTTGTGAAAGATTGTTTTAAAACTTATTTTAGAGATATTAAAGAGAAAAAGATTGAACACTTGGGCTCTGTGAAGGAGTTTGCTACATTAAGTGTGTGAGTTAATGAGAGCTTAGACCAGGGATGACACGTCACCCTTACCTGTTCCATGACAGGTATCCATATTCCAAAACAGAACACTTTCAGAATGGCATCAAAATCCTTCTCAACACAACTCTCTGGGAAGCTTCTACCAAGCAGTTTAAGTTGGCAAGCTAGGTGATGCCTAGGTGCTACTGCTGTTTTAGACTGTAGTATAATATGTGGAAGTAATATAACAGGGGCCATCATATAGGAATGCTAACAGAAATATGCAGATATGCTAATAGGATAGCATGAACATAGAGGATAAGGAAAAGGAGATGGATAAAAATAAAGAAATCTAAGGACTACAAGGGTTTCCCAGGTGGCTCAGTGGTAAAGAATTTGCCTGCCAATGGAGGAGATGTGGGTTCGATTCCTGGGTTGGGAAGATCCCCTGGAGATGGAAATGGCAACCCACTTCAGTATTCTTACCTGGAAAATCCCATGGACAGAGTAGCTTCACAGGCTACAGTTTATGATGTCATAAAAGAGTCAGACACAACTTAGCAACAAAACAACAAGGGACTACAAAGAGTTGTTCTAAGATTTTAGTAGAGAAACATGGGAGGAGTTCTTGGTTTGATAAGCAAAGGAGTTATTTATTAATCCATTAGGTTTAGGTCCAGATGAATGTGATTCACTAGGTGGAAATGCGTATGAAGAGGATGATATATAATATTGAGGTTGATAACATTATTCATTCAACACTTTTAATAAATATGTTTTGAGCAACTACTTTGTATCAGGTACATTTGGGGGTGTTGGGATGCATCAGTGAATAAGCCTGGGGCACAGGGGGGAGACAAACCATAATAGACACAGCAAATAATCATGTCATTTATTAGAAGATGATAAATATAGTAAAAGAAAGAAAAATGTATAGCAGCAGAAGAATGGTCAGGAATTCAGAGGATGTGGAGGGAATGAGGAGTCATTCATTTTGCCTGACCGTTTATCCTACTGCCAGAATAGGTGTTAGGTCAGCTCCATACGATTTAAAATATTAACAATTAATTTTTACTCTGACTTTAGAGACTCACTGGCCATAGACCCTTCAGAATACAGAAGTGTGTGCTAGGTCTTTTTAAGAGATCAGAGACTCAACATCTTGACCTTTATACCAATCTTGTTGCCTTCCATAAAAGGAAAGAAAAATCCAGGTAAACTCCAGTGATTGAATAGAGTGGGACATTTAGCCCATTGAATTTTTGTATTGCTTTCATGAATAAATTTATGTTCCGAAGTCTGGTGAGAGCCAATTGCCTGATTTTGTCCACCCACAGTCTTAACTGTAATAGTCAAATACAGTCTATTCAAATTTCTGTCAATTATAATACCTGCAGGAGATTTTTAAACTCAGGAATTTTTGAGGACCATGGCAAGATTTATTGAGGGATTAAATCTGCTCTTTGGAATGGGAACTAAATTGATTTTACTATTCAGTTACCATGAGAATGTCTTTACCATAGAATGATCATCAATAACAGTGGTGTTGAGATTTCCATCTTCATGCTCTTCTAGGTAAATATCTGTTAAAATCTCTCGACTTTCATGAAAGAGTAATGATATCTATACTAGTTTACTTTGAACTCTTTTCTTCTTTTATTGTTCCTGTTTTTTGGAGCCTTTTTGGTTTGCTACGTATATATTTGCTTTGCTATAATACAAACGCCCTGCCTTATTTCCTTATACCAGGATATGGGTTACTTATTTCAGGGTCTTTATTGATAGTTCTGGGGCTTCCTATCTGCAGAAGCTTAAAGTTCATTTCACATTGAACCTTTACAGAGATTCTTGTTTAGTTCACCAAAATGTTGGCTGTCTGTTTTACATGTTAGTCTAATAAATGGCTTTGGTCTATTTGCTTGGCCCTGAAACTCCTCACATAGGAGGACTCCCTTCTCTTTCCATTCTTTTTGGCACAGTCAGCATTTTCTCTGCATTTTGCAGCATTCTAAGCACTCTCTAGCAGCGGGAAGGGTATTTTCAGTCTCTTTTTGGCAGTAAGAGTCATCCTTTGCCCGGCACCAAGCTGAAAACATTCCCCATCGTGGAGTGCTTCGACACTGTTTCAGCAGTAGTAGTGCAGAGGTATTTCCTGTGTAGCACTATTAAAAATCCCTTCCCCATCAATAGCCCTTCAGGGACATTTCCTGTGTAGCACTATTGAAATTCCTGCCCCATTAGTAGTAATGCAGGGATGCTTCTGTGGTTCTTTAGGGACACATCCTATGTAACGGCATTATAGCCCTTGCATCAAGCCACATAGCAACTCAGGAGCCTTATTATTTACTTCATTTCTGTAACATCAGAGTTCTTCACAAGCATATAAAATACTGTTACCAGTTAGTTAATCTAATATTTTATTTCCTTGCCAGAGTCATTCAAACAATGGATATTCAGGCATGGAAATGATGAAATCCAATCAGTTTCCTTATTCCTTAACAATCCACAGTAAATAAAAATACAGTCTAAATCCTATCATTGTCAACAGAGTAGTCAATTCAAAGAGAAGTTTCAAGTCGTGCAGCTGTGGGGAAGGGAGAAGAGAATGCCATGTGATTTCCTGTGGGATAAATTCTGACTCTCTTTAGAAAAGATGTTTATTAAGCCTTTTCTATTTATTCTTCAAAGACTACAGAGATATCTATCTATCTATATCTATATGTGTATATACAGGGATATACATCACACTGAATGCACAAATCTTAGGATAATGTAGTTATCTATGATTATTTATAAATATCCCATCTAGAAAATACACTAACTTGGAATTTGTACATAGCTTTTATGCTGTAGAAGTTATAGATTCATCATGCTCTTAGATGATATAAATGCCATATCTTTATCACCATGACTAAATTAAATGTGATTAAATATGTGGTCAAAATCTGAGTCACTCTGACCTGCAAAGCAGGCACAGGAAAGATCAATATTTCTTGATCCACATTTAAGTAATGGGTCACACTGAATGAACCCAACCAACAATTTTTTTGCATCACGTCCATGGTTCTTATGGTATCTAGCATGGTCTATTTTTGGAAGAAGGAATAAACATAAAATAACCACAATTAGATAGACATGACCATACCTCTCAAGGAAAAAAAAAAGATGAAGATCATCAGGCACAAGTACACAGTAAAACATTTTGTACAGAGATTGAAATACTCTGATTTAATTATAATTCAATCTACACCAAAGAGAGTAATACAACATTTAACCCAGAGAGAGTTTCATCAGACTCAATTTTGTTAATGTATCCAGCTTTCTAGAATGATGTCATTAAGTTGGGTTAGCTTGACCACTGTCCAAAACTGGTGTCACATGGAGAGAAACAGCAGAAAACCCAGCCACACTAGTTTGTAAATCTGTCCCGATAGTGGCAGATAGGCACAGCACTGAGCCACAGTAGCGTCACAGTCAGGTCCATATTTTATGGAGACAAGAGACCTGTGCCATTGCTCTCTATAGAGCCCCCAATGCTGAACTCTTTCATCAGGCTCAGTTATCATAATAGGAGAAGGCAGTGCTGTTTTTCAAAAGGAGCCAGAAAGATTCAGTCCACAGGGCCAACAACACTTTTAATGCAAGTCCACATTATTGGACTGTGTTTGTTTAGATAATGAAATAAAAGGATTGCCAAAACACTGCTTTGTAGTGAACTAAAATTGGGCTGTAGGGCCAGGTAAGAGGGCTTTTGTTAAATATACAAAGAATCTAATAAAAGCCAGAGTCTGCTAAAGTTCATCATTATGGCTAGTGAAAAAATGGGATTGTTTCTAGTTAATGACCAGAGCTAACAACTCATTTTTAGTTAAAGCACAGCCTATGAAAAGGACAGCTGCAGTCAATGTTCCCACTAATATTTTCCATCCGTGTACTGAGTGCATTTGTAATGTGCAACTGAAGTCAAGAAAATAAACAGATGTGCACCACAAGCAAGAACAACAATGAAAGAACTTTCATGGTTTTATGAAGATTGAACTTTTGATGTTGATCCTGCTTGGTGAGACCATATTGTTGGAAAAGGTCTCCTGTTTGTAAAATTGTTTTCTATTAAGGAAGATGAAGACGTTGATATGCCCCAAGAACATTTGAGTTCTTTCTGGTGAGTCTGGGCCAACTCTGAAACACCCTCTTACCCATTCCCATCATGAGCTCCAATGCAAGCTTGCCAGACAGCTGGAAATGCCTAACAATGAAGAAAACAGGCCTACTAAAAAATCACATCTGTTATCTTGGCCTCATATGCACCCTGCTGAAACCAGCTTCTCCACCTGGTCAAAGAGATGGGAGAGTATAATTATATTTTAATTAATTCTTGGCATTAGACAACTATATCTGAGTTTGTGCATTTTATAGAAAGAATTTAGACTAGAAATGTAATTGATGACATCAGTGCTAAATTTATACTACTGTTGACTATGAATGTACTATATGGCTTCATACGTCTTTCATAATTTGTCCTTGTGTGTTTATCTCCTTTATTATTCCTTCCATTTTCCACACATCCTACAGTTAAGCCACATATGTGACTTGACATTCCCATAACATATCGTAATTTTCAATTAAATATTCATTGAGCAACTATTATACAGTCATGGACTTTGTTTTTACAGTGATACTTGCCCTGAAATCTAATAGTCAAAAGAATAATAAATAAATATACAAATGGATATTTAAATCAAAGTGTGACATTTTTATACAAGTAACAGTTTAATAGGGCTTCCCTGGTGACTCAGCAGTAAAGAATCTGCCTGCCAATGCAGGAGATGCGGGTTCAATCCCTGGGTCAGGAAGATCCCCTGGAGAAGGAAATGGCAACCCACTCCAGAATTCTTGCCTGAGAAATCCCATGGACAGAGGAGCCTGGCAGGCTACAGTCTACAGGGTTGCAAAGAGTTAGACACAACTTAGCAACTAAACGGCAGCAGCACACTGGTAGTTGTTATTGTTCAGTTGTTAAGTCATGTCTGACTCTTTGTGACCCCATGGGCTGCAGTACATCAGGTTTCCCTGTCCTTCACTACCTCCCAGAGTTGCTAAAACTCATGTCCATTGAGTCAGTGATGCTACCCAACCATCTAATCCTCTGTCGCCCTTTTCTAGGGCCACTAGTCTTCATACTGGTAGTGGCCCTAGAAAAAAGAGAATGCTTTCCTCTTTCATTAGTCATTTATAAAATTTCAGGGAAGGACCCTGATATGGTCCTCTTAAATCATAATATCTTTACCAATCCCTGTGCAAGAGAATGTGTACTATAACTGGCATCCTTATAAGCACCTTAGAAGAGAGGGAGAAGGCTCCCTAAAGGCAAGTTGAGTGAATAATTACTGACCAGGTAAAAGCTATAGATGCTCACCCCTCCAGCTCCACTCTTGTAAATAAGTCACTGCTGTAAAAGTTAGTTTTTGTTTAAACTTGTGTCCACACATTTCCAATACATGTAAATATATAAATTTATTCACACACCTGTGCGTATACATGTGCATATTTTCATATGTGTATATATGCAAACACACACATATATATCTATACATATGTGTATATATTTATGACTTTCTTAAAAACATAAATTAGATTATATTGTATGCATTATTTTATATTCTTTTCTTGGCATTATATATTGAAGACTTTTCTGTGTCACAAAAAATTCTTGAATATTTTTCTAATATTTCCCATAATTTTGCTTTTTATACTTATCTGTTTTCTTCATCCGAGTTTTGATGACTGTTAGAGGCAGGAATCTATTATCTACTTCCCTAAGCCACCACCACAAAATTGTCAGCCACTTGCTTCAGTATGATTTCCTGAAGAGCTGATCCTTTCATGGCTGATCTGAGAAGTTAGATATACCAAATACTAAATCTCAGATATGTGTGCCACTGTTTCTAGCCTTTCTGTTCTGTTCTACTGATCTATTTGTACATTCCTCAGTCATACTATTCTTTACTTTTTGTTTCTGTCATTACTATTTTTGTAACTTAAGTAATACATTGCCTCCGGAGAAGGCAATGGCACCCCACTCCAGTACTCTTGCCTGGAAAATCCCATGGACGGAGGAGCCTGGTGGGCTGCAGTCCATGAGGTCGAGAAGAGTCAGACATGACTGAGCGACTTCACTTTCACTTTTCACTTTGATGCATTGGAGACGGAAATGGCAACCCACTCCAGTGTTCTTGCCTGGAGAATCCCAGGGACGGGGGAGCCTGGTGGGCTGCCATCTATGGGGTCCCGCAGAATCAGACAGGACTGAAGCGACTTAGCAGTAGCAGCAACTATTCTTTACTTTTTTGTTTCTGTCATTACTATTTTTGTAACATAAGTAATACATAGTGTTTTCTTTGCTCATGGTTGAAAGAATACAGAAATATCTAGAGCAAACATGAAAGACCCTTTCTTCCTCCTCACATTAATCCCCCTGCCTTCCTCTCAATTGTCAACAATTGGGAGGTATTATTCTCATTTCCTTATGTGTTTCCATATGTACATAAAGCTATATGGACATATCTGGTTTTGTTCTTTTTTGTGTAAATGTGAGCATGCTATAAATATGATTTCAGCTTGCTTTTGTCACTTAACACTCTTGGAGATCTTTTCATATCAGTGCGTAATCAGACCTTATTATTTTTTTAAACAACTGTTTAGGATTCCATAGTACTATGAGATATTTATGTACTCTTCTTTTTCGGAAGACACTAAAAGACACTTAAAAAATTGGAAAGCCACAAACTGGTGAGATGATATTTATAAAATATGCAATTGACAAAGGATTAGTATTCAGAGTTTATAAAATACTTAATCAGGCAAATAAGGAAAACACAAATGAAACAATTAAAAAATGAGTTTTGGCATTTTAGAGAAGAATAAATATATTTGGTCAATAAACATACAAAAATATGCTCAATCTAGTTAGTAATGAGAGATGCAAATTTTTAATACCATTTAACACCATTTCAACTTGAAAAATATCTGATAAATTGACAAAGTCAAGTGCTGGAGAAGATACGTTCAGTGAAGTCTTTTTAAAATTGCTAGTTGAAATGTAAACCAAAGCAACCACTTTGGAAATAATTGGGCATTATCTTATAAAGTTGAACATTCACATTCTGTGCTGCTACTGCTGCTAAGTCGCTTCAGTCGTGTCCGACTCTGTGCGACCCCATAGAGGGCAGCCCACCAGACTCCCCCGTCCCTGGGATTCTCTAGGCAAGAACACTGGAGTGGGTTGCCATTTCCTTCTCCAATGCGTGATAGTGAAAAGTGAAATGGAAGTTGCTCAGTCGTGTCCAACTCTTAGAGACCCCATGGACTGCAGCCTACCAGGCTCCTCCATCCATGGGATTTTCCAGGCAAGAGTACTGGAGTGGGGTGCCATTGCCTTCTCGGTGACCTAGCAATTATATATACGTACATCCATATATAAAGGGAGTAACATACACCAGGAGGCTTTATATAATAATTTTTCAGCAGTAAAATAAAGATATCCTTAATCTTGCCACCAATCCCCCTTCTCAGGTAAGACCACTATTAGAAACAAATATCTTTTGACAAGAGAATCTGACAAGGTACTGGATAAATAACTTATGATACATTCTCACAATGGAATATTATATGGAAATAACAGAATAGAAGCTGGAGTTACAGGTGACACAGATGACTCTTAGTAACATCGTGTGGCATGAAAAAAAAAGTCTCAGAAGACTGTATGATGCTCTTATCACAAAACTCAAAATTAGGCAAACAACAATACTATAGTACTAAGCAATACATTATTTATGACATATGTGATTTCAAAACTGTATTCTTTAAGAAGTAGGGAAACTATAAACACAAAATTCAAGATACGGTTTACTTCTTTTTTTTATTTTATTTTATTTTTAAACTTTACAATATTGTATGAGTTTTGCCAAATATCGAAATGAATCCACCACAGGTATGCATGTGTTCCCCATCCTGAACCCTCCTCCCTCTACCCTCCCCATACCATCCCTCTGGGTCGTCCCAGTGCACCAGCCCCAAAC
>NW_011494690.1:5704521-5748173 GCF_000754665.1 Bison bison bison | reverse complement strand
ATTTGGGTTCTAATTCTTTCTATTAGAGTTAGTTATTATCTATATAAAAGGATGGATCTTGATAAAAAAATTCTGAGTATTAGACTTCAGAGATTCTGTCATGATACACAACATGTGGAAATTCAAGAATGTGATGATTTTCCAGTCAGTGTCTATAATTGCACTAAAGGCAGGTCATCTTAATGTAAGAAAACATGTGAGTAACTTTGGCTATAGAAGCATAAGAAGATAAAATAATCAATGACTATAGTAAAGTTGCAGGATATAAAATGAACACACCGAAATCCCTTGCATTCCTATACACTAATAATGAGAAAACAGAAAGAGAAATTAAGGAAACAGACAGTCACACCGGTCAGAATGGTTGCTATCAAAAAATCTACAAACAATAATTGCTGGAGAGGGTGCAAAGAAAAGGGAACCCTCTTACACTGTTGGTGGGAATGCAAACTAGTACAGCCACTATGGAGAACAGTGTGGAGATTCCTTAAAAAACTGGAAATAGAACTGCCTTATGACTCAGCAATCCCATTGCTGGACATACACACCAAGGAAACCAGAATTGAAAGAGACACATGTACCCCAATGTTCATCGCAGCACTGTTTATAATAGCCAGGACATGGAAGCAACCTAGATGTCCATCAGCAGATGAATGGATAAGAAAGCTGTGGTACATATACACAATGGAGTATTACTCAGCCATTAAAAAGAATACATTTGAATCAGTTCTAATGAGGTGGATGAAACTGGAGCCTATTATACAGAGTGAAGTAAGCCAGAAGGAAAAACATAAATACAGTATACTAACGCATATATATGGAATTTAGAAAGGTGGTAACAATAACCCAGTGTACAAGACAGCAAAAGAGACACTGATGTATAGAACAGTCTTATGGACTCTGTGGGAGAGGGAGAGGGTGGGAAGATTTGGGAGAATGACATTGAAACATGTAAAATATCATGTAAGAAATGAGTGGCAAGTCCAGGTTCGATGCACGATATTGGATGCTTGGGGCTAGTGCACTGGGATGACCCAGAGGGATGGTATGGGGAGGGAGGAGGGAGGAGGGTTCAGGATGGGGAACACATGTATACCTGTGGCGGATTCATTTTGATATTTGGCAAAACTAATACAATTATGTAAAGTTTAAAAATAAAATAAAATTAAAAAAAAAAGAAATGTCCAATTCAAATACTCTTATATGACGTTACTCAGAATGAGAGATAAAAATCCAAATTAGATGGAAAACTGTGTACACTAAATTTGACTGAAATAAGGATAGAAGTAAAGCAAATAGAAATGTTTTCCATAAGATCCCACAGAGCTACAGTATTGAAATATAGAACTGTTTCTATAATTCCTGGCAAAGGAAGCAAAAATAAAACTGTGATTAATACTTAAAAAGTTCTCTCCCACTTCCAGTCCATGAGGGAAGGAAGTACACATTTCTGAGGCAAATGTACAAAGTGCTCACTCGTTGCAACTCTCTGAACATTTGATCTTTAGCCAGGACCTTAAAACGTATGTACTTACTACACAGCCCTCGCTGTATTTTTATACCTTTCCAAGCAATATATAAAGATGCTTTGAAAAACTACTTTAAGCTTTAATGTAGCTTTGTTTCTTCTAAGTTTTAAAAAACTCTGGAAACACTTATTTAAAGTGCATTTTTAAAATATACTCAGATCTTGAGATTTGTAATGTCATACTCTATATCCACTCTATATCCCATTTTTGTAGGTGGCTTTTTAATGCTTGGGTACTAGGGGTTTTGTGATGAAAACAGTGGCATAACTTTAACTGATGTCCCTTGAGTGGGAAAGCACAATGTTATAAAAAGTTGACAATGAACATTTTAAAAAGGAATCATGTTTTACATATATTTTTTATGGTTGTTTTGTTCCCAACTTTCGTTTAGGTATTTGCCAAGTAAGACTCTTTGAAGAGTCCTCAGGGTATTAAATTCTTCCATATCCATTACCAAAGTCTGTTGAGGAGGGGAAACAAGAAAAGAAACTAAAAACTATTCCTGTGTCCAACCTTAAAGGCTGAGCTTGGAAAGAAACCCAGTTGGAATTCAAATTAAAAAGGATTGGTTGCAGAACAGGAATTGAATTAGGAAAGTTATGTCCAACCTAGATAGTATATTCAAAAGCAGAGACATTATTTTGCCAACAAAGGTCCGTCTAGTCAAGGCTATGGTTTTTCCTGTGGTCATGTATGGATGTGAGAGTTGGACTGTGAAGAAGGCTGAGCACCAAAGAATTGATGCTTTTGAACTGTGGTCTTGGAGAAGACTCTTGAGAGTCCCATGGACTGCAAGGAGATCCAACCAGTCCATTCTGAAGGAGATCAGCCCTGGGATTTCTTTGGAAGGAATGATGCTAAAGCTGCAACTCCAGTACTTTGGCCACCTCATGCAAAGAGTTGACTTATTGGAAAAGACTCTGATGCTGGGAGGGACTGGGGGCAGGAGGAGAAGGGGACGACAGAGGATGAGATGGCTGGATGGCATCACTGACTCGATGGATGTGAGTCTGGGTGAACTCCGGGAGTTGGTGATGGACAGGGAGGCCTGGCGTGCTGCGCTTCATGGGGTTGCAAAGAGTCAGACACGACTGAGCGACTGAACTGAACTGAACTGAAGAATCAACCACCACAATCAGACTCTGGAAACGGCCATGGAGGTCCAAGTCTCCCTGAGAGGTTTCCACCCCCTCATGCTCGGCGTTCTGTAATGGGGTGGTGACACATCAGTAGAAGGCACAGGTGAACAGTGGCCCATTCTCAGAGTCTGGTACTTACATGGGGCCTGTGCTTGCTGAAAACACAGCTCTGCCAGAAAAACATGTTATGTGAGACTTTGTCAGCAACACTAACCTCTCAGTCTTTTCGTCTTGTGGTCTTTTTGTTGGCAAGTAAAAGCATCATCAAGGTCAAAGGTGGGTGTTTCTCTTTAGAGTCAGAAAGTCATGCTAGTATTGGGCTTCCCTAACTCAACAGTCAAGAATCTGCCTGCCAATGAAGAGACTTGAATTAGATCCCTGGGTCGGGAAGATCCTAGAGAAGGAAATGACAACCTGCTCCAGTATTCTTGCCTGGGACATCCCACGAACAGGGGATCCTAATGACCTACAGTCCATGGAGTCACAAAAGAGTTGGACACAACTTAATGACTAAGCAACAACTAGCACAATATCTTAGCTAGAAAATGTCATTATATCCCAATCAGTTACCAATGCTGAGTGTTGGAGCCAAATATACCCCAGACTTAGAGACCCTTGATAGGGAATCAGTCAACAAACTGAACAATAGTTTACAGAAAAGGCCTTTGACGTATGTGTGTTTATAAGTACACTACGTAATAGTTCGGAGTGTTTTTTTTATTTGCCAGAGTCTCTGTTATTTGCTTTGTGTGTATTTTTTCATTTATTTCTCAGTGTATCCCTGGATGGTAGAAAACACAGTGATCTCACTTTGAAGGTGAGAAAACTGAAGCTTCGAAAACTGTGCTCAGAGAAGCCAAGTAATTTATCTTAGAACAGTTAAGATTTGATCCCAGGTCCCCTTCCTCCAAAGTTCATTCTCAATCATCCCACTACTCTGCCTACCCTAGATTTTTGGTTTGAAAGTGCATTGGAATTCTTTGTAAAATTCATGGTCAGGTGTTAGAAATGGAGTGTAGTTTGCAAAACTTCAACTTGTAAAGAATATGCAATGGAAAGTTCAAGTCTCAAACTTATGCAACATGAAGTCTTCAATAAGACAGTCAGCCAGAATGGTGTTTTATATACTTCTGTAACATATTCTTAAAAGTAGTTTCCATTCCAAAAAGTAGAAAAGCTGCTCACTTCAAAATATATTGAGGATCTGAGTGCTTGCTTGTTCAGGCCTATCTACAGTTGACAACATGTGCTACCAGTTATTACAGTGGCCTGATGATCACCTTGGCACCATCTTCTCTATAATTTACAAATGCCCATCAAACAGTAAATAGTAAGAATTACTATAAATAGCAATAGTGCAGTTTCGATGGCTATGGCTTTCTGTATTCTAGAAATGTAATCTTACACTCTACCTTAAAATTCGATATAGCATATGAACTCCTTCAACCATGCAAAAAGTGAAAATGTATATTATAGACATCACCGCTGTCTATAAAACAGCTGATGAAGAGTCACAAAAGGAGTTTTAAATGTCCTGGAGAAATTTCTAAGCAATGTTAAATTCACACCTAGAGAACATATCAGAAGTCTTTGTGTACTGGAAATCAGCCTTCAAAAGTTTTTGTTAAGTTGTATGCATTTTGGACATAATTTTTTAATATATAATTTGAGGAGCTTTCAATTTATATGACCAGTGAATAGAACAGTTACTGTAACTTATTCTTTATGATAAACAGCTGCTGAAGAATTTGACAATATCTTCTATTATCATGTTTAAAAATACTTGGATTCTTTTCCCTTATTTTTATTCTTATCCCCAAAGTGGAATAAAAAATCTGGAGATTATGTAAATGTAATCTGTTATATATATTGTACTAATTGTATTTTTTTATACTGGATGATGAATCATTCTGCACATGATAGCAGGCCATTGTTTGATCGCTAGCATTTATATTAGCATTTGACCATAAACACAGTTAGTTGTTGGAAGAGTAATACAGTTCCCTGTGGAAAAAGCTTTTTTGGCTTTGGGGTTTTGTAATAATGTTTGACTATTCCCACGCTGTGATTATCATACCAGTATCTCAGGGGAAGAAAATACAATGGACAGTCAATAAAAATACTGAATTTTTAAAAGGTCAACTACATAAGGGACTAAGTTTCTGATGCTTTACCATTTTTATTTTAAAAATATGCTGTAAATGCGAAATAGAAAAACTGCAAGCAATTCTTGTGACTGTACGTGATTAAAGGAATTGTACAAATAATAACAATTCTTGCAGCTGTCCGGAGAAATAGTAGTGTTCCTTACTATAAATTATTTTTATTTAGAAAAAGAAAAGTAAAAGGAAGAAAAGCTCCCTGATTTTCAGTTTACTGAGGAATTCTATTCTCCTTTCAAGCCTATGTTATGCCTTGATTGTAAATTGAGACTTACGGAGAGTAGACTTTGTTCTGATGCTAATGGAGGGTGTAGAGATGAAGAAAGGTTAGCCACTGCAACTCAAAGACTGACTTAAATACTTTTCCTACTAGATCCATTACTATGTACGTTAGAACTCTTTTTACTAGGTCTTGTTAATGAATCTGAATCATGAATGAGTGTATTTAGAATCCTCAGTGGCTCAGTAGTAAAGACTCTGCCTTCAATGCAGGAGACACAGGAGATAAGGGGGAGGTTTGATCCCTGGGTCAGGAACATCCCCTGGAGGAGGAAATGGAAACCCATTTCAGTATTCTTGCCAGAAAAATCCCATGGACGGAGGAGCCTGGAGGGCTATTAGAGTTGCAAGGAGTCGGACACAACTGACTGACTGAACACACACAAAAACAAAGAGGAGGAAGGTTCTAGGACTCTTTCTAAACATTCTGTTTCTATTGGCCTTTCCTTTAGCCTAGTATGGTGTATCATTCTCTTCATGAATAATTTAAAAAATTAAACAATTATCAAGTTATTTTTACTTCTGAGTAATGTTCTTGCCTGGAGAATCCCAGGGACGGGGGAACCTGGTGGGCTGCCGTCTATGGGGTCGCACAGAGTTGGACACGACTGAAGCGACTTAGCAGTAGCAGCAATCTTGCTGAAGCTGAAACTCCAATACTTTGGCCACCTCATGCGAAGAGTTGACTCATTGGAAAAGACCCTGATCCTGGGAGGGATTGGGGGCAGGAGGAAAAGGAGACGACAGAGGATGAGATGGCTGGATGGCATCACCGACTCAATGGACGTGAGTTTGAGTGAACTCCAGGAGTTGGTGATGGACAGGGAGGCCTGGCGTGCTGTGATTCATGGGGTCACAAGGAGTTGGACACAACTAAGCGACTGAACTGAACTGAACTGAATCTTTAAAAAATAAGTAAGGTACAGAAAGAAGGGCAGATTTTAAAGTTCTGAATGTTAACTTTAGTCTTATTTAGTCTTATTTACCTGGTTCTCATAAGAAGTATTTAAAAGGTGCCCTTCATTGAACATAAAAGTATTATTCACTTTGGTATAGTTTAAAGATCTACCTAATGCTCTTAAAAGGTTAATCAAATTTAATGAGATTGTTAAACTAATCAATAATTCTTTTATTGAGACTTTTTCCACTTGGATTCCAAAGGGAGATAGATAGAAACAATGTTCTCTATGAAATAGAGTATTATGGAAACACTAAGGACTCACCTCCATTTTTCCATTAAACTTCTTTTTTAGATTTCTGATTACAGATGCTAATGTATCCTAATGGAACATGGGAGCTAATTTATTCTGCTTTCAGATTCAATATTTTTTCTAGTTGGTCCAAGACTAAGCATATGATTTCCATGATTAGACCCAAGCCATATTTTGTAGTGTTTGAGGCTGTTGATACTACCTTGTCAGAGGCTATCCAACCACTGATTCAGTCAGTGAAGTGAAATGTTTGCTCTTTGTGTATTCATAATATGTTCATTATTTCATTGATTCATCAACACTTTCCCAATATCCTTAGTGACTTCAGAACCCAGCTCCTATCTACATGGAGCTCATCCTCCTCCCTAAATTAAATTACTCCTCTATTTTTCAGCTCAAGAAACTCACGTTTTTCATTCTACTTCAGAAACTAGTGATTTAGTCCACATCTTAGATCCCATATTTGAAGTGGTCCTAGTTCACCTCTGATAAGAAGTCCCTACCCTTTACCTAAACCTGATTTTTATCCTCAACATCCTTTCTGGTACTTGAATCCTCACTTTCCTATATTTTTTGTTTCTTTGGTTGGTTGGTTGTTTCTTGCTTTCTTCTTAGCCTGAATTCTTTTTCAGAAAATTCAACATCCTAATCAGAACTTGACCTTCTACCCTCCAACGTTGCTGATCTCCAACCCAAAAGATCTTTGGATGTTTTGACTGTTGGGCAACTGAAAACAACTGAGAAAGCCCTTTTCTGTCCTCACTTGGGCCATTATGGCCATATTGCAGTCTCTTTATTCGCCACTAGTTGGCATCAGCCAAACTCATGGCAGAGACTTTAAATACTCTCCATTGACTCACAATCCCAGTCTCAGTTCTTTCTCCACACTTTCAATAGATAGACTCAGACCAGGCACAATTTCTTTAGTTTTCTGTCCTATGCTTCATGAGTAATCACTCATTTGCGATCTTTTCTGTCTCTGTCTGTGAAACAGAGGCTTCCTATTCATTGCTAGAATTCATCTTTTCTTCTCTGTATCTAATTCCACTTCTTACTGTCTCTGTTAATCTCTTGCTCCATAAACCCTTCCCTTATTCTGGTATTTTCAACATAATTTTAATACTGTCTTCCTCCACACTAAAAAAAAAAAAATTAAGGGAAAAAAAAAAGATTTTTTCAAACTTGTTGCTTTCCTAAAATGATGTTTTTTCTCCTCCTTCCCTTCAATGTCAAGCCAAAATCTTGGCTCCTCTTCTTTGTCCTTTTTTATTCCAGTGATCTTTTTTTTTTTTTGACCTCACAACCTTGACACTGCTATTTGGCTCCTTTCTGAAATTTCTACTTTTCCTGTCATTATTGTTTTCTGGTTCTCATCTTTGACTACTTTTCTCTTTTAAATATACACTTTCCTTCAGCAAATTAATTTATTTTCCTGGTGGCAAGTATCTCCCTAATAGATGACTCAAGTATATTTGTGGGCTTCCTTGGTGGCTTAGATGTTAAAGAGTCTGCCCACAATGGGGAAGACATGGGTTGGATCCCTGGTGTGGGAAGATCCCCTGGAGGAGGAAATGACAACCCACTCCAGTATTCTGGAGCATCCCGTGGACCGAGGAGCCTGGTGGGCTACAGTCCATGGGGTTGCAAAGAGTTAGACACAACTGAGCAGCTAAGCACGCACACACAACCTCCTTAACACAGTTCCAGGTCTGCATTCCCAGTGCTTCTCGATCAGTTCTGTAACAGCCTTCAACACCTCAGCCAGTTGTGTAGAATGTGTAAAGTCAAGCCTGCTTTCCACTGTAAGCTACTGTCTTTTAATGCTACTTACTGTAGCACCTTACTCACAGTTAACTTCTGTTGGAGCCTTGCAGCCATCCTAATCTTCCTGCGCTCTCTTTCTCATGTTTCTTTCTTTGGCCTCTAGTCAGTTTCTAGTTGGTTCTACTTCTGCAGAAGTTAACTCTTTCCTTCTGATACAAATGCTACATCAAAACTTCAAAGCTTCCCATAGGAACTATTGTACAATAAATCTCCTCTCTGATTTTCTCTCTTTGTACAGTGCTGTCGGATTATTTTATTAAAGCCTGACTCAAGTACCACTACAACCTTCATTGATTCCGCACTGCCTTTCAAACTAAGACCATATTCCAGTGTGTAAATCATTGTCTTCACACTTTGGCCCATCCTATTTTAACAACCTTACTTCCCGTGTGTCTGATCATTACATGGATTTCAATCTTTAGGTTATCATTTCAGATTCCCAAGACTCAGCAATGGAGTGACATAGACTTATAAACTAGGCTTCCCAAAGAAATACCTCCCACTATCATGAGGACTAAGAATTACATACCACCCAGAAGAAAAACTGAAAAATAGGTAAATTCACTGTGGCACCTCTTACTGCCCTTTCTGTATCTTTCACCAAGCTTGATAACTACATGAGGCTATCAAATCCATAGCCTTTAAAAACGCTACTAGATAAGAAGTCTTTGAATGGGAACAGGAGGCCCTTTCTGGGATCTTATTTTAAAATGAGGGATCTCAAGACCCTGAGTCCCTCTAGGTTACAGGTGTCCAGAGTTATTTCAGATATAATAATACTGTCAATTAAGGTCAATCAAAGTACATTTTAATCTCCATATCACCATAAATTATGAAAACGGATAGACATACTTTCACCAAATTTGGAAGATATTCTTATCAAAGGCTAAATCAAGTATATGTTTTAAATATTGGGAAAGATTTACTTTGGGGGCCCCTGAAAAACACCTCAAAGAAATCGATATTATCTTTCTAATAAGTAACCTGATATACAAGAGACCATCATGACTGCAGACTCAGAGAGTCTTGATATGGAGAGAGGACAGTGACCTCAAATATGAGCTGGCATTTAAAAGTTGTAGGGTCAATATTCCAGGTAGATTTGTAGTTGTACTGCTCATCACACTGTTACCTGTTTATACTATGCACTGTAGTTTGCAGCAACAATACACATAATTATATAAATTATTGTTATCACTTTGTGTGTATTGCTGTGCACTTTACTTATCACGTTCTATGCATCATTTTAATTTAGGTCCTAAAACTATTTCATGTGATTATTATCACTGACGACTTTCAGATGAGAAGACTGAAGGTCATTGTCTTAGTCCACGTTCAGTTCAGTTCAGTTGCTCAGTCATGTCTGATGCTTTGAGACCCCATGAACTGCAACACACCAGGCCTCCTTGTCCATCACCAATTCCTGGAGTCCACCCAAACCTATATCCATCATGTTGGTGATGCCATCCAGCCATCTCATCCTCTGTTGTCCCCTTCTCCTCCTGTCCTCAATCTTTCCCAGCATCAGGGCCTTTTCAAATGAGTCAGCTCTCTGCATCACGTGGCCAAAGTATTGGAGTTTCAGCTTCAACATCAGTCCCTCCGATGAACACCCAGGACTGATCTCCTTTAGGATGGACTGGTTGGATCTCCTTGCAGTCCAAGGGACTCTCAAGAGTCTTCTCTAACACCACAGTTCAAAAGCATCAATTTTTGGCGCTCAGCTTTCTTCACAGTCCAACTCTCACATCCATACATGACCACTGGAAAAACCATAGCTTTGACTAGACGAACCTTTGTTGACAAAGTAATGTCTCTGCTTCTAAATGTGCTGTCTAGGTTGGTCATACTTTCCTTCAAAGGAGCAAGCGTCTTTTAATTTCATGGCTGCAATCACCATCTGCAGTGATTTTGGAGCCCAGAAAAATAAAGTCTGACACCGTTTCCACTGTTTCCCCATCTATTTCCCATAAAGTGATGGGACCAGATGCCATGATCTTCGTTTTCTGAATGTTGAGCTTTAAGCCAACTTTTTCACTCTCCTCTTTCACTTTCATCAAGAGGCTCTTTAGCTCTTCTTCACTTTCTACCTTAAGGGTGGTGTCATCTGCATATCTGAGGTTATTGATATTTCTGCCTGCAATCTTGATTCCAGCTTGTGCTTCCTCCAGCCCAGCGTTTCTCATGATGTACTCTGCATATAAGTTAAATAAGCAGGGTGACTATATACAGCCTTGACGTACTCCTTTTCCTATTTGGAACCAGTCTGTTGTTCCATGTCCAGTTCTAACTGTTGCTTCCTGACCTGCATACAGATTTCTCAAGAGGCAGGTCAGGTGGTCTGGTATTCCCATGTCTTTCAGAATTTCCCACAGTTTATTGTGATCCACACACTCAAAGGCTTTGGCATAGTCAATAAAGCAGAAATAGATGTTTTTCTGGAACTCTCTTGCTTGTTCGATGTAGGCTGCTATAATAAAAATCACAGTCTCAGTAGTTTATAAAACAACAGAAATTTGCTCTCAGTTCTGGAGATTGGGAAGTCCCAGATCAAGGTGCCAGCATGGGCAGGTTCTAGTGGAGGCCCTCCTCCTGGTTCATAGCCAGCCCCTAGTTTGTCCTCCCATGGTGGGGGTGTGAGGGGTCTCTCTGGATCCTCTTATTTATTTATTTTTAATGTGAACCCTCTTTTATTAGAACACCCATCTCATTCATTAGGGCTTCAGCTTCGTAATTTGAGTACCTCACATCATTAGGGCTTCAGCTTCGTAATTTAAGTACCTCACAAAGAACCCACCTGCTAATAGGCATACAATAGGATTTCACCATTTGAATTTGGGGTAGGGAGGTCACAAACATTCAGACCATAGCAGTCATAAAGATTAAGAAACTTGTTCAAGGTTGCGCAGCTAGTCAATGATGGGACCAAGACCAAGTCTAAAACTAAAGAGCTCTTCTTTTCCAAACCTCTTGTCTGTCCCAGAAACAGTCTGTCTTAGCTTTACACCCTTCTCAGGCTCATTGCTTGCAAAATCCCATCGACAGAGGAGCCTGGCAGGCTACAGTCCATGGAGTCACAAAGAGTCAGACTTGGCTGAACACCCACGTGTGTGTACACACACACACACACACACACACACACACAGGCTCAGTCACTCAAGACTTGCCCTTCTTCCCTCCTCCAGGTTCTGCATATCTTCCACAGTTTATCTGCAAAGCCAGATAAGACCAATCACAAGATAAAATATGTGTGTCATTTGTAAAATTAAAAAAAATAATTAGCAGCTTATTAAGGGTAGCTTTATCAA
Organism: Bison bison bison; assembly: GCF_000754665.1. Lineage (NCBI taxonomy): Eukaryota > Metazoa > Chordata > Mammalia > Artiodactyla > Bovidae > Bison > Bison bison. The sequence goes on along the minus strand of NW_011494690.1, from coordinate 5,736,721 downwards.
ATCATAACTCATAGTAAACATTTGATAGGATTATTAATGTCATCGTGATATTTTGTATTTAAATATTCTGCTTCATAAAATATGATGAATAGATCATCTTTAAGGGTTAATTTAAGATAATGTCAAAGCTTTTAGTTACATGGTTTTAAGTCACGTATTTCTCAAGAATATGTCTGTTATGAAACTTGGGGTTCAGCTCTGTTTATAAATTGCTTATAGTTTCTTGGATGGGAACAAAAGGCTGTTTAAATAAAAGATCGAGCTACGTCTGTAAGGCTTCAAATTGCAGTTCTAAAGCTTCTGCAGGTAAATCATGTGTTTATAGCCTGTTATTTTTCCCCCATACAGCAACATGCTCACAGATGGTGATATGAGTGATTGTCCCAATGATCCAAGCTTTCTTTTTTCTCTGGTGAATAAAGGCAACACCAATCCCTACCCGCAGAAATTTTTGACATCACCATGGCTACTTGAAGGGCAGTTGTTCATGGTCTGGCTCTTAACCCATCAATGATAAACCCAAACCCTCTTCCCCAGACAGAATTCCTTTCATGCTACAGTATCACCACTGTGTCTGGTTCCCTGAGAAGCTATTTTCATAACTAGTCAGAGAGGACACTAGTAGAATGACTCTTCTCATGGAAAGAGGTGGTTTTGACTGGTTAGAATCCACTCTGCCCTTGAGAAAGCTCTCTTAATAAGTGCTTGAGGGTGAGCAGAAGGCAATGGCACCCCACTCCAGTACTCTTGCCTGGAAAATCCCATGGACGGAGGAGCCTGGTAGGCTGCAGTCCATGGGGTCGTGAAGAGTCGGACACGACTGAGCAACTTCAATTTCACTTTTCACTTTCATGCATTGGAGGAGGAAATGGCAACCCACTCCAGTGTTCTTGCCTAGAGAATCCCAGGGACAGCGGGGCCTGGTGGGCTGCCGTCTATGGAGTCGCACAGAGTCGGACACAACTGAAGCGACTTAGCAGCAGCAGCAGCAGCAGCAGAGGGTCACGCAGAACCTGATTATACTCACATGCTACACTTCTGTTTTGTCTGTAGCTATTCAACAAATGAAGCCAAATGTAATTGGGCAGCTTAATTACAAGTAGTAAAAATATAAAGACACCAACATCTGCTGACAGTCTCTAAATTGTGTTTCTATGCTTAATAATTGTGATTATTGCATATATTTGTATAATTTAAAATAATTAAGATCATGGTATAATCAATGCATATGAATTTATTACATTTTATATCAAATAAGAAACTGAAGCAATTTTATATTTATTTAATAAAACAGATATTATTCTAATCCCCTTATTCACTGCTTTCAAATATCCCACTAGCTAGGATTACACTTCAGTAGTTTAAGTAGTTGTTAGAATGCCTTGGAGAATTTTAGTGCCTAAGTTCTACCCACCAAGGCTCTGGTGTAATCAGTATAAAATGGAACCCAGGTATGGGTGTATATGTATTTTAGTTTCCCTGATGACTCAAATGGTAAAGAATCTGCCTGCAGTGCAGGAGACCTGGGTTTAGTCCCTGGGTCAAGAAGATCTCATGGAGAAGGGAATGGCTACCCACTCCAGGATACTTGCCTGGAGAATTCCATGGATGGAGGAGTCTGGCAGGCTACAGTCCACGGGGTTATAAAGAGTTGGATATGACTGAGTGGGAAATGACTGAATTGGACATGGCTAACACTTTCACACCTTCACTTTCCGCTCTTCTAAACCTATTCAGAGGCTTCTTTTTGCCAAGCCTCACATCTTCACCTAACAGTCTGTTCATGAAGATTTCCATTCAAAAAGGTAAATTTGCCTACACTTACATATAGATGTTATTCAGAGGTGAGATAGTCTTGAACCATTATTAAACTTTCCTTTTCATTTTACTTTGCAAAAGTCAACTTACTACTTATGCCTCAGTTTTTTACATCTGTGAAACAGGTATGCTATTTTGTATGAATAATTCCGGTTGACTTATGTTGTAGAATTGCTTCCAAGCAGTAGAGGGAAGTATTGACCTGGGTATTTCTAGAACACGGCAGTGCAGAGAATTGAAGTAACTTCTGGCACCTGGGCAAATGGGAAATCCCATCAACATTTTTTCCCTCCTCATCAGTTCATAAAAGCTCCTCAGTTCTTTAATTTGCATTGGAAATCTAGCTTTCAGGGTTCCAGGCTTGAAATTAAATAGGGCTTTCTCTAAGTGTTAGGAGATATATCACTGTCTAGAGTTCTTTTGAGGTTTCCCAGGTAGGTGAGTGGGTAAAGAATCTACCTGCAATGCAGGAGACATGGGTTTGATCCCTGGGTTGGAAAGATCCCCTGGAGGAGGGCATGTGACCCACACCAGTATTCTTACCTGGAGAATCCCATGGACAGAGGAGCCTGTTTGGCTATAGTCCATAGGCTGCAAAGAATCAGATGTGACTGAGTATACACACACACACACACACACACACACACACACACATACACACACACTCACAGAGTTCTTTCGAGAGGTAGAATTTTCTTTTTCCATCAAGTTTCTGGCTAGTTTTTCACTTCCCTTCTTTATCTCATGTATTACTTTATTCTCTACTTCTTTTGCAAAGAAAGTGTAAAAATTATAAGTAGGAGAAAACATGAGGACTGACCAGGGGAATATCTTTATCTTGGAATGGATTTAGCATAAAAGATCCTACATGAGACCTACATAGATTTTCTCTAACATCTTGAGAATGAGACACCATTCTGTCTTTGTACTTTACAAGTTCAGAGTTGTTTGAGATGTAGGGTCTAGTTCAAAAACTAGATCTATATTTTCACTAGATACATTGGATCAAGCTTGTCCCTTCCTCTGAAAGTTAGGAGGATGGTGTAGTCAGCAGAGGGTGCCTGGAAATTGTTAACAGCAGTAACATAATGAACTGGTTACCCAGGGTCAAGGAGCTGTATATGAGTTATTTAAAAAGCCAGTATGTGATGCAGCAGCAAAAATTGAATTATATCACTTAAATTATAATAATTGACAAAGCAATTAGCAAGCTGTTCATAAAGCCCAAAGTAGCCGAACATTATAAATTGTGGCACCACCTGCTGGCTGGAGGACTTTTTTGTTTCCGTTTTTCTTACTATATGCTTCATTTATATCATTATTTCTCCAGCAGCAATCAGGCATCTGGCAGTAGATGCTCCTGTCACTGCATTGCCTTCTTGGCCATCAGTTACTCTGGTTCAAAGATCAGAAGGTAATTTTGGCTTTTAGCTAGCTGAACTTGGATTGAAATAAAGAAAACATGTCCCCCTCTTTCCTCAGTATTTAGTATCCATACTAACAACAATTTCAATATTTACCCAGAGACAGATGAAATAATGAGCCTAGCAAATCTGTGCCAAACACATATTTCAGCAGTGACTGTAAAAAGACATCACACTTATCACATTCAGCTCTGTTCCCAAAATACATTTTTTGACAGAAGACAAATTAGACCATCGCACTGCATGGTGATGGGACTCATCTCTCTACAAGGATTTGATTAAATGCCTTTGACCCGTGTCATTGACCACAGAAAGGAGAGAGAGAACATAAATAAATTCTGTGATTTAAAAGTATATACTACAGAAAGTGGGCTTCTCTGGAAATCTGGAACATGCAGCCGCACGGTCTGTGCACTGTGTTTTGTCCTGCTCCCAAATGAAAGGGCTTCCTGGGATAAAGTCACATGGAAAGAAAGAAAGGTGCTACCCTCCCACCTCTGGCCTGAGGTGTGAATGGAAGAAAATTGATATGAGATGGAGAAATCTAAAGGCTATGTGGTAATTAGTAAAATCTGTGACCCAAACCACTTGAAGATGACAGGAGCATGTCACATCATCTTTGAGAGATGGTTCCCTTCTGCCCAAATGAATGGAATATCTTTTGCAGCAAGTTTCCAAATCCATTTGAACCATAAAAATGTTCACTGGTTCATGAAATGTCTCTTGACACCACCTCCATGTATCACTGCTGTCCCTGCCTTCCACCATTCCTGAGTCCTGTGACCCAAACTGTTAGGTCAAAGACACTACATGTGTCCATTGATTTTTGAGGATTGTTTTCCTCAAACTGTATTCTCACTGTGATTTCCCCATAAAAACTGAGATAAATAGAAATGAAAAAGAAGGGCTCACTGTGACCTCCTCCTACCTGTCCACCTAACCTCATTTTTGTTTAAAACCAGGCCTCATTTTGTGTTTCTATCTGGACACATGATACAAAATATCAGTAAAATCAGTAATTATATTTATGGTTGTATTCACGTACCTTTGGAGCCGATTCAATTTTTTTCTGCCTTGAATTCTATTTTATTGACTATACAGTTTGTTATACTTGCTTTCTTCAAGTAATATAATACAGAAATCTGCACTAACTAGATTTTTGGAACTCATATTGTATGCCGGATATCTTAGAGAAGCTTGATCTTTAGTGATATCTTGTGATGAATTCTGAGATAAAGCTCTAATATCCTTCTGCTTATACATCTGTTTAGGGGGAAAATGTTTTTCTTTTATATGTTGATTTTCTTTGAAATGATATATACCTGAGTTACCATCCATCATATTCATTCCAAGTGTAAACTCTTCTTTTGTAAGAATGAAAAGTAAAGCAAGTAGAACCACACCAGATCCCCATAAATCTGTTGCTCATAGAAAATATGAGGTTGTCATTCTGGTGAACTCAAAAGAGGATGGACTTTGGATTATTCCAACTGATCTGTCATTCACAAGCGAGATGGCCTTGGGCAAGTTGAAGTTCCCATATATTTAAAATGGGGATAGTAAATAATATTTGTAGACTTTTTGTTAAGATAAAATAAATCATCTTTGCTTGATTCTTGCGACTTGCTAAGTGCTTAATGAAGAGAGTAAATGTCTTATAAATTGATATCAAGGGGTAAGAATTGCTTAATGAAGAGCTAGCTCTTCATTATGTAGGGGCCCCTGACCAGGGCAGGATACCAAGAACCATCCTAACTGTAGATCATTACAGATGTTTTTCAGACTCAAGCTTTCTCATATATGAATATCCTTTACGTTGGAAGATGCTGCCCAGATAGGGAAGCTGGAGCCTCTCCTGGTCCTACTTTTATTTCAGAGACGCATCTGTGCTCTGTTTACAGATGTCCACAGACTAGTTTGGGCTTCCCAGGTGATGCTAGTGGTAAAGTACCCACCTGCTAAGGCAGGTGATGTCAGAGACTCGGCTCAATCCCTAGTTCTTTCCCACTCAAGAATACTGGAGTGGGTTGCCATTTCCTTCTCCAGGGGATCTTCCCAACCCAGGGATCAAATCCATTGTCTCCTGCATTGCAGGTGATTTCTTGCATGGCAGGCAGATTCTTTGCAGACTGATTCACCAGGGAAGCCCTTTCTTTCACATGACCGTGCAGAAATCAGATCCGTCTCATTCTAGCTAGAAAGCCTGGGCTTTAGGCATAGGTTCATTTTTATTTCTTTGCATCCCCTGCTAACTGCCTGTGGAAGAGAACCCTGGGTCATCAGGGACCATGAAATAAAGAATGAAATGGGAGCATCACAGGGAAAAATAAACAAAATGGCAGTCACAAAACAAATTGAAAGTGTTCAGCATTTAGCTGTATCTGCACCTTTCCATCATGCTGACATACACACGCATACACGCTTACAAACATGCACATGTACAGTCTATGTCTGTGGGGCCTGTGTGTGGGTTTGGCTTCTTCTAAAGACAAACTGAAATCTTCCTATTATGGTGTCAATCTTAGGAGAAGTTCCATAACTAAAATAATGCCACTGGGCAGCAAAAATGCATTAATTTAGTCACAGACTGCACACACGAGTTTTGCAGTCTTGTAAGTTACCACAAAATTGCTATGCCTCCATTGTTGTTTCCCATATATGCAAGTATGATAGAAATGCAAGATTTTGGTCCATTCTGTATAATTTAGAGTATTTGATAAGCAGAGGGAGAGCATAATGCTTAAAAGTTTAATTATGTCTGTCAAAGGTCCATGTATCAAACTGTTTTTCAACATGCCTTAATAGTTTTAAATGTCCAGAAAGGCAATTTTCTAGCTCTGGATTAATGCAGATGTTACATAAAATTGAGAGTTTTTGTGGAAAACTTCCCAAGTTGTTAAAGCCTCAAAAGCCTCCTTTGAAGACGTCTTCAGATAACCCATGTCCCTGGCATCACTGACCCACAAACATTCACACAGAAAACAATGGCAGATACTTTCTGGTTAATTCAGAAATCTAATCCAGTCCATTCAGATGAGAAGCAGAGGCCCAGTAAAAGCTTTTTGCAATGTAACAATTGATTATTATTGATAAAGCACTACCCTCAGCTCCAACCAACCAAATTACGACATCCTCAAACAATAGCACAGGATAGTCTTTATTGTTATAAGTGAGGAGAATGAGATTTAAGGAAGTCAAGGAACTAATCCAAAGTCATCAAGTTAAGAGGTGACAGAACTGTGTCTAAAACCCTATGCTGCAGCCTGGATGGAAGGAAGTTTGGGGCAGACTGGATATACGTATGTGTATGGTTAGGGCTTCCCAGGTGGCTCAGTTGTAAAGAATCTGCCTGCCAATGCAGGAGACCCGAATTTGATCCCTGGTTTGGGAAGATCCCCCAGAGAAGGGAGTGGCAACCCATGGCAGTATTCTTGCCTGGAAAATCCCAAGGACAGAGGAGCCTTGTGGGCTGCAGCCCAAGAGGGTTGCAAAGAGTAGAACACGACTGAATGACTGAGCACACACATATGTATGACCAAGTCCCTTCAGTATTCACCTAAAATGCTGTGCTTCAGTTGTGTCCAGTTCTTTGCAACCTCGTGGACTGTAGCCTGCCAGGCTTTTCTGTCCATGGAATTCTCCAGGCAAAAATACTGGAGTGGGTTGCCATGCCCTCCTCCAGGGGATCTTCTCAATCCAGGAATCGAACCAGGGTCTCCTGCATTGCAGGCAGATTCTTAACCAGCTGAGTTACCAGGGAATCGGCTATACCCCAATGCAAAATAAACAGTTTAAAAAAATAAACAAAACCCCATGCCACCAGCCTCCACATCCTACTGTTTCCCACTCACGAAGATGTAACCTGTCTACCCTTTTATTAGACGCTTGTCGTGTGCCGTGCACTGTGCTAGTCCTGTGATCACAGGGTCTCAAAAGCTCAACTTGAGAAGTAAAGCCATGTGTCCAAACCTGCTCAGCACACCCAGGCTGGTAGTGATTCTAGTCAGGATTGAGGGAGCAGACCAAGGGCCTTGGGTCACTTTCTCATACTTGCTGGGAAGGAAAACATGCATGTGTGATGTTGGTGGAGGTGAGATGGAGGTGCGGTGCATACTGAATTATTCAAGTGTTGGCAGCTGTGTAGAGATGGCATAAACTTGAGTTGACTATCCTTGGGGGAAACAGCAGCATCTTTTCTTACATCTGTAGGTGTGCGTGCGCTCACATACACACACACACACACACACACACACACAAACTTACATCATACCCCTATGAGTAACAGGTCAAGGCCTAGACAGTTCCACCTATGTTTTGAATATGGCATCTTTTCCTTTCATTTCTTCTTGGACTCAGAGATAAACCAAACATCATTCAGCATAATTTAATGTCTTAGTGATATAAGCAAAAGGCTGAAAGACCCCCATCCTTACATTTTCTGCTACTTCACCTTCATCCCATTCCCAAGCCCCAGCTAACAATAGCCAATTTTTTCTTTATATCTAAGGGGAAGTCTGTCCTAGAAAGGACTGCTCCAGCCACCTCCTAGTGAAGAAGCCCGTGCATCTCGGGGAAGCCCAGTAGGAACATCAGTTCTCAGTTCCCATCACAAAAGTATTAGCCCTTGGCAGCTAAATGCAAAACCTTCTGCTGCTCCTGCTGTGGTCCTGCAACCTCCTACCCTAAGAGATAGTGCATTGCTGGCAGGATCAGCCAGATTTGCCCTTTCCTCAGAGTTGAAAATGAGACTTTGCTGTCCATCTTTGTCTTCTGTGCACCTGCTTATCAGAATCACAGACCTCTCCTCCCACCTTCTGAATTCTTCCAAGGAGTCTCCCAGCATACCAACTGGCTGGGGCCTGTGGCCGGCCAGCTGCTTCTGTCCCCCAACACCGACCCCCACTGGAGTGGCCCTGAGTTGTCCCCATTGTCCCACAGTGCAGGCCACCCCCTGTCTCCCTTGCAAGGGAAGAGCTCAGCGCAAGCACGGTGTTCATTCCACCCCATGGCAAGGGCATTGGGAAACCTGTGCTGCTCTATTATGGTTAACACTCTGATAGAAAAGTTGGGGATTCAGAGAGCCAATAAACAAGACCCTTTTGCCCTCCCGAGATGGAAAACAACACAGAATTGCAGGCATCAGACAGATAAACATCAAAATAGCAGCTTTATTTTTGATGAAGCTAATTAGAGAATGTAAGAGGGCTTTGATGTGCCACCCAACAGGCACCCTACACTGCCCTCTAAATTGAACGTGTCTCCCTAACAGCACCCACCACACACACAGGCACACAGAGAATGCTGTGAGCACGTATGTGCGTCTGCTCAGACAGGCGGCTCAGAACAAAAGAGGAGGGAGTTGCCTGGGCATGCTCAGATTTGTCCTCCAGTTTTCCTAGTCACTTCACAGAGCCTGCACGAGTCCATTAGAGGCTCCCCATAACCCTTCTCTTTGTGGAGGGGAATGAAATTCCCTGTGCTGTATGGCAGTGGTCCACAAATTTGGTTATATTCACGGAAGACAATTGTTCCATGGACCAGGGGAGGAGGGGATGGTTTGGAGATGACTCAAGCCCATTTGTAGCACATATTATTTCTGTTATTATTACATCAGCTCATCTTCAGGCATTAGATCCTGGAGGTTGGGAATCCCTGCCTTATGGGAAAAAGAAGAGTGAGGAGTAAGGGCTTGCTCCTCTCAGGAGAAACTGTCTCCTTCCTATCATCTGAGCCTGGGAAGACTCAGTAACCAGGCAGACATGTGGATGGAGTGTGGGATTACGGTGGCTCCGAGTGACTGTTTGCATGAGAAGTAGGGGTCAGCCAGGAGTAAGAAAAGAAGTCAGGCCTTGCATAAACTAGAGGTATGGTGTGGAAGAGCTAACGTGAAGGGAAGAGAAGGAGCCATACATGTTCTCTTCCGCCCCTATTCCTTGGTTGACCCCAAGTCGAATGTCTTCTCTTTAGCAGGTAGGTCATCCAACATCTTCATTCTTTACCTGTTTAGTAAGAATAAGAACATAAGTGTTAAGTATGCCCAACGATGTTTAGGAACACTGAGGAGGTAGCAAAAAGGGTAAGACTTAAAGCAGTAGGCACATTCTGCAGAACCACTGGCCCAGACTTCCATAAAGATTGATATCATACATTAAAGACCTATACAGATGCTGTGGGACTGTTGGGAAAATATGAAGATTGGCTGTATATTAGCTCATCATAGAGTATCAAGGTTAAATTTCCAACATATGGTGATTGTATTTATGGTTATCTAGGTAGTATCCTTATTTTGGGGCTTCCCAGCTGGCTCAGTGGTAAAGAATCCACTTGTCATTGTGGAAGACACAGGAGATAGGGGTTCAATCCCTGGGTTGGGAAGATCCCCTAAAGTAGGAATTGGCAACCTACTCCAGTATTCTTGCCTAGAGAATCCCATGAACAGAGGAGTCTGGTGGGGAGTCTATAGGGTCACGGAGTTGGATATGACTGAGCAACTGAGCAGACATACACACACACACACACACATCCTTATTCTTAGGAGATACATGTGGAAAAACTTAGGAGTCAGGATTTCTAACTAACTTTCAAACAGTCCAGCAACAAAAGCAAAAATAGTCCTTATATGTATGTATGCATGTGCGAATGCACACACACACACACACACACACACACATAAAGAAAGAGAAAAGGAAAAAGAAAGTAACTGTGGCAAGATGAGAATAATTGGTGACTTGAGGCAAAGGTTATAAACCTGTTCATTGCTCATCATCTTATTCTTGCAACTTTTCTGTAGATTTGAAATTTTAAAAATAAGTTATGGAAAGTGGGAAAGAAGTACTAGAAATGCTGATGGGCCAGAGGAAAGGTGAGGTGGGATATTATTGCCAGGTGATCAAAGTCTCAAGGAGCAGGGAAGTCGGGGTCAGGATGGCAGCGCACAAAGGACTTCGATCTAACCAGAGACCGTACAGAGTCAGAGAAAAGGAGTTGGGTAGGGAAGTAGTAGGATTCCAGTGGGGAGCTGGGCAGCCTGAGAGGTGAATCTTGACCTTTTATCACTGTTTCCTGGGGCCAGAAGTTTATGAAAGTGTAACCCTGGGCAGCCACATTATGTACTCTGAGCCTCAAAGGAGAACTTTCCCATATCAAAATTTAAATATGTACACAATGGCCAGTTTTATCCCTTTGCCTTAAAATTTTTTCCCATCTCACGCCATCAGATCCCAGAGAAGCACCTTTGAGTTTGTTTGTCTTTTCCTAAATCCATCAAGTAACATGCCTTCATGTTAGGTTTTAGAATCGTTTTGTGACTGTGGTGGCACCAGAGAAACCTTTGCTAAATTTAGCCTTGTTGCTAATTAGGAACAGAAGACATGTTAAGCTTCAGGCTTAAATACAGAACTTGGCAGGCTACCAAAATATGGAATCAAATTGTCATTTCAGGCTGCGGGAAAATCCAAGGCTGAATGATTCTGGTGGGTAACCTCATATATTGTCATTTTCATCTTCCAGGCCTCCTAAACTGTGCAGGCATCTGCATACACACACACACACACACACACACACACACACATCATTGTTGACTGTCCTACTCAGCCTCCAGAATTCCCCATGCCTCCTTTTCTAAATAAAAAGGCAGTGGATTCCAGGGATAGAAGCAGGGTTAGAGAAAGAGTGTCTATGTTGACTTTATACTGGAAGCTATTATTGTATGGAGTGCCGTGTATAATGACATGCCATTCCCATTGAGAAGAGGCACTGACCACATTCTCAGTTACGCTACTGCAAGAGTTACATTATTCCTGTTGCCATATTTACATCCCTTTAGATCCAGACAGCGACTGCAACCACAATAGCTACACTCATCCTCTAATCCAAGCATAAAGTAGGTCTTTCAAGTCAGGCTTTAGGCATCTACACAGCTGTATCTAATGCTACAGTGCTGCCAGTATTTAAGGGAAAAAGGGAGCAGTGCCTGAGATATTTGTCACTCCAGGGTCTCTATCGTTCAACCAAAATAACTTGAAAAGGGTGTTGTTCTCATCTCCTAGAGTCATGTGCATTTCCCCAGGGTGTTAGGGGGATCTTGGAACTGTCACTTTCTACCCTTCCTTCCTCCTTCCTAGATCTCACCATATTAGAATGATGATGGGAAAACTAACTAGGGAAATAGAATGGAGAAGAAAAGAGAAGTTAGGCAATAGAATAAAGAGAAATCGCAGTTATTGCCATTGTCTTGTATTTTTCTGCCCTTCCGCCCAGGCAACTAGCTCTTCTGGGTTCTCAGGTAGGACGCTCCTTATATTTGTTGACTGAGGCTGGAAGCTGGCTGGGCCCAGACTGGCTTTTGGTCCCTACTGCAGAAGTGCCGTTCCAACTGGGTTTCTAAGTGCCGAGATGGAGCAAGAAAAAGGCAGTGTGCTGAAGCCAGGCTTGCCACTCCCATGTTGTTCTCAAGTATGTCTATGGAGGAGTATTTATCATAAAGGAAGAAAACAGTAATAGCCCAGAACTGTCTGTTTGTTCAACTCCAACTTGAATGATACCAAAGATTAAATCTTGGTTTCCAATTGTTTCATGCCAAGGCTGTTATATTTAAGGTCCAAATATGTGCACCATATGTCATAATGTAGCTTGACAATTACCTCAACAGGCAGTGTCAGACAGATGGTAAACATTACTACCAGGCATACGTACATTTAGAATTAGACATTTAAATAAATTCAGGCCTGTCTTAAGCTTATTAAAAGGATTTGGGTCTGTAAAACCATTTCAGGCATCTGCATATGTTAAAGTGTCTTTTGCATCCTGAACAGATTTGGTTTGATTCAGGCACCTTCCAGCTACAGATGGCAAGTGACATGCGTTTTCTTTGAGCCCAGTACCTGCAATTAGGCCAATAATAGCAATTAAGCAGAATGTAAAGAGATTGAAAGTTCAGTTCTTAGTATCGCAACCATGCATTCCTGCCTATGAAATGACAGAAAATCCTCTGCAGGGAACATCACCGACCTCTCTTAAAAGCCCTGAACTTCAGAGAGAGAGATTAGAAAGCTACAAAGATACCTGCCTCAGGACCAAGTCAAAATCTCTCTGGTTTAAACCTCAGGCTACAGCAAGCTTTTGACATGAATCTCACAAACTGAAAATAAAGGTTAGCATTCCTTGAGAGAATTGAAAGAAGTCTTCAGATGAATGTGTTTTAAGATATTTTCCCCCCGTAACTATATAAAAGCCCTCTTTACAGTCTCTTCTTCTAGGAGGTTTTGAATCCTATTTGGTGTTGCAAAAAGCTTCAGTATGGTTTGTGATAAGAAACTAAATGAGGCTGGGAATGAGGTCCTGGAATTTATTAAGTTGCAAGTGTAGCCAAAGCTGCACTCTGAGAGGGTGGCCTCATGGAGTGGATTGATCTTTGGAAGCCCCTGTGTACTGGCCATGCATGCAGTTCACTGCTAAAATTATTTCTCTGCTTAGAATGGCTTCTTCGCTCCACTTTAAAAAAGAAGCAACAGTCTATGTGCATAGTGCCTGATAAACCATAGGAGTTCAATAATTTGAAAAGAAAGGGAGGAAGGGAGGACAGAAGGGAGGGAAGAAGAAATGAGAGACAAATCAAGACTTCAAACGCATGTGTAATCTTAGGAATCTTAGCCAATTGAGAGGGAAAACCTAAAACTGTGGTTTAATACACAGATGCTGATACCTGGCCTTTCTGAGCTCATATCCTGATTCCCCTTCTTAATAGTTGTGTGTCTTTGTCACATTTCTTGACGTTTTGGAGTCTTGGTTTACTCATCTGTAAAAGGGGGTAATAGTCATCTCTTTCGGGAGGATTAAATAACACAGCGTATGTATTATATTCAGAACACTAGTACTGTGTGTTGGTTATTTTTATTTTGGGAGACAGAGCTCAAACCTATTTTTTTTTCCTTTCTTTCAGACAGACTTAGAGGGTTCAATACAATTGTCCTCCTTTTTAGGTCTACTTCGTAGATCAAGTTATTATCCTGGACAGCTCCTGACTTGAGTGAAAGAACTCTCTTACCCTGTGTGTTTTGTAATGCTTCCACACCAGTGCATTTAGCACTGGGGCTAAATCCTAGTTTCAGAGCTACAGATTTTTTATGGGTATATGAGGAGGAATATTCTAAATTCTAGTGTGCCTGTGTGTGTGTGTGTGTGTGTGTGTGTGTGTGTGTGTATGAGGGTAACAAAAGCAGAATCTCTAAACCCTAGGGATGGCCAAATGGAGACCTTTGTCCCACTTACTCAGATTAGCTCTAGAAGCATATGGAGCAGCTTTTGGAAGAACACCTGTTCTATCCCCCTTAATAAAGACAGATTGGCTTAGTGGCTTAATTATCAAGCCCTCTTGTCCATTATTCTATTGTCTCCTGTTGCCAGCCTCTTCTAGGAATCTGTATTGTCTTTCTTTGTTCTATTTACATTTGTTTCAAATTTTTTGGACTCTGTATTCTCTATTGCCCAATAAGTAATCCCAAGTTCCCTGATATGACATTGAAGCCCTCCAAAATAGAGCCCCTCCATCCTGGTACTCTTAATTAAAAAAAAAAAAAAAGCTGTTTGACATCCCTTAAACTTTGTAGGTGCTAATACATTTCTCTCCCTTTTGTCATACTGTTTCTTTGGCCATATCCTCCCCTACTCCTTTAAAGCAGGTGAAAGTAACTGCTGAAATGCTTTTCACTATTTTGGGCTTATTTGCCCTTTGGGTTTCCCAAGTGTCTCAGTAGTAAAGAATCCACCTGCAGTGCAGGAGACCTGGGTTTGATCCCTGGTTGGGAAGATTCCCTGGAGAAGGAAATAGTAACCCACTCCAGTATTCTTGCTTGGGAAATCTCATGGAGAGAGGAGTCTGGAGGGCTACAGTCTGTAGGGTCACGAAAGAGTTGGCCATGACATAGCAACTAAGCAACCACAAAAATTTGACCTTTACCCCAGTGGTTCTCAAGTGTTTCTGCTGAGTGAGGAACTAGTTCATCACCAGGGCACTAGTGGGAAATGCAAATATTCAGGCCATTTCTAAACTAAATAAGAAACTCTGGAAGTGGGGCCCAGCAAGATGTACACTTCAGGTGAATCCAGTGCGTGCAAAATTTTGAGATCTACACTTTAGCCCATCATTTGAAATGCATTGCTCTCCTCTTTGATTGCAAAACAGTTTGTTCTTTTTTCTTTTCGTTATCTTTGTGTCTTCTTGATGGAGAACATGTCTTTCTTTTCTTTCCCTTGATAAATACTTAAGATGGAGATTCTCTAATCCATTGTTGTATCTCCCAACCTGGCCCATAGCAGACTCTCACAAGTCTATGAAATTGATTCCCTTCAAAACATACTTCTTGAGCATTAAACATACGTCAGCCTCCAGTGTTGGGTCCTTGAAAAGACAAAGGAGCAGTTCATCATGGGAACTGAAGGAGTTTACAATCTAATTGGATGTCAAGAGCTGTGTATATGTGATGATTAGAGAGAAGCATAAAGTGGTCAGAATGCAGAGTGTTATCATGAGGTGCAGATGGACAAGCCCAGGAAACCAGGAAGAAGAGACTGCTGGCTGGCTTGATGGGGGCTGCTGCTGCTGCTAAGTCACTTCAGTCATGTCCAACTCTGTGCAACCCCATAGATGGCAGCCCACCAGCCTCCCCTGTCGCTGGGATTCTCCAGGCAAGAATACTGGAGTGGGTTGCCATTTCCTTCTCCAATGCATGAAAGTAAAAAGTGAAAGTGAATTCGCTCAGTCGTGTCTGACTCTTCGCGACCCCATGGACTGGACACCCCATGGACACCAGGCTCCTCCATCCATGGAATTCTCCTGGCAAGAGTACTGGAGTGGGGTGCCATTGCCTTCTCCCTTGATGGGGCCTACTCACAAGCAATGGAGCTCAAGCTAGGCCTAAAGGGCAGAGGGTATCAGTGGGCCAAGATGAATAAAGATTCATTTCCTTGAATGAGATCAGGGAGATTCATCTACAAACCTCACACGATCCTCTGACACCACTTTCCATATGGCACTTAGTTCTTAGAGGGCTGAATCAGATCCATAAATACTTTATTTTTATGACTCAGATTAATGTGATATTAATACCTTGCTAGAATTAACCAAGTACATTATAATCTAATTTATGAGAGGAAAATCTGGGTGTATAATAAGTATTCACAGTACCACCTTCTGAAAGAATGCCAACATGTACTGCTTCCAATTTCCTTAGGTTTTAAACGGTACCCATGAAACCAGCTCTTCAGTTACACATGGCCGATGTGTGAGCACCTACTTGTAATGAGACACTCGTCTGCCTTCAGAGCTGCCCTGGGGCGAATGGTAGAGGAGGTGGGGTCAGTTTGGGGTATTCTTCCACCGTTGTTAGAGATTTCTTTAACATCAGTTTAGTCTGTATCCCTGGGCTATCCAAAGATCACCACTGTGGGACTACATGCTGAAAATGCATCAACTTCCAGATTTATGGTCTGCAATTTTAGAGATAGAAAGTGCCTTAGAAGTCATCTCACAACCTCCTTCATCTTTACAGTTGAAAGGGCAGGTGCCCAGACTCATAACATGGTTTTACCAAAGCTGCACAGTTGACAAGTTGTCTAACCTCTCCTGCCTCTCAGATTAGTTTCCTCTCCCCTCAGCCAATTTTATTAGGTTGCCCCTATATCTTGACATTGGGCTTCCCTGGTGGCTCAGATGGTAAAGAATCCACCTGCAATGTGGTAGACTTGGGTTCAATCCCTGGGTTGGGAAGATCCCCTGGAGGAGGGCATGGCAACACACTCCAGTATTCTTGCCTGGAGAATCCCCAAGGACAGAGATGCCTAGCAGGTTACAGTCTATGGGGTTGCAAAGAATCAGACGTGACTGAGCGACTAGGCACAGCATGGCACAGAGTATCTTGACATTATGGTCTCCTTACCTTCCACCCACCTGGCCTGAGACATATCACTTCAGAGACTTACGTATGAGCCATTAAGTCAACAATGCTGACTTGTGTTAAGATAAATACCTAAGTAGGTTTCCTAGATCAAGTTTTTTGGAGGAGGTTAGAGAGGAAAATGAGAGAATTGAGTAGGGCTCCAATTCAAATAAACCTAAAACCCGATTTTAATGTTGAGGAGGTATGCTGTATGACAGGTGGGAGGAGGAGGTGATTGAAAGCAAGAATGCCTGCACACCTTCAGGCTACACCACAGGCCACCCATGGGCCCCAAGGACCGTCGCATCTGAAATACGTATTATCATTTAGAATTAAGCCACCTGTCCTGGGCAAGGAGTTTCAATCAAGAAAACTTTAATTCATATTTTCTGTTAAATTATTTAACATTATCAAATGTTTGAGATTAGGCATACTGCCCCACTTTTTCCCTTTGAATCTGACCCTGTTATTAGGTTCCAGCTAACGTTTATGTGGGGCTTCCCAGGTGGCTCAGCAGTAAAGAATTCACCTTCCAGTGCGGGAGACATGGATTCAATCCCTGGATCAGAAAGATCCCCTGGAGAAGGAAATGGCAACCTGCTCCAGCATTCTTGCCTGAAAAATTCCATGACAGAGGAGCCTCGTAGGCTATAGTCCCTGGGGCTATGACTTAATGACTAAACAAGTCTAAATAACAACAGCAACAACAACAGCAAAACATTTATCTGGCTTTAAGTCAGGATTCTGAAACTTAAATGCTGATGATATGTTAAATACTGATGCATATGCTGATCACCACTTAACTTGCTATATACACAATCACTTATTAATAGTTGTGGTCACAGGGTATCAGGCAGTGGTTAGCATCAGGATCGCTGCACAGTACAACTCCAAGGGGGGCCATTGATGTTGCAAACCCTGTACCTCTCAGACGCTGCATATGGTACACTCTACGACTGAGCCAAATGTAATCTGTATAGCGGTCAGCAGTGGCTCAGGTTAGTGTTCTTTATTTCTCTTGCGTATGTGTACATGATAGAGCAAGTACCATCCATACATCCATCACTCCCAGCGTCCACACAGTTAAACCATCAACAGCAGGCGGATCCAGCAGGCAGTGAGTGTGGAGGGTCAGATGCCAAACACTGTGTGGTCCTGGCAGATGGGCAGAGCACAAATCTTTATGTGGGATCATCAAGCAGGTAGACATGCCAACAGGTAGCATCAGGAGACACTGGCATTTCTGGGGTTCAGGGAAAAGGATTCCCATCCCTTGGGCAGAGGCCCTGGGATAAAATGACAGGAAATATTCCTAGAAGGCTAAGAGTACTGGGAAGGTTACCAAGTTGGGCACTTTGATACAAAAGAATGAGACAAAGATTTTGCCAGAACTAGGGTACAAGGTGGGAAACTGATCTGAGAAATAGAGACAGAAGCTCAATTAGAGAACTGGGTCCTGTGGTCTTAAAGAACTAGCAGCTATGGGGATTTTATTCAGAGTCACTTGAATGTTGAAGGAGAACTCTTTAAATCATTGTGATTAAGATAGGGTTGATGCTAGAACCTGAGATAGGGCTTAGTCTGTGGGTGGGAGGAATGTGTCCCCAGCAGCAAGAAGCGGCAGGCCGTGGGAGCAGGAACCAAAGTAGGCCTTGACAGATGTCTTCTTCATTGTCATTTGCCAGTGATGCATAAAATGCGATGTCATTACCCCCAGGAGGTAGTACATTCTAAAATGTCAATAGCTTCAGGAAAAGTATAGATAAAATTCATGGATGAGAGACCCAGAGTGTGGGTTATTAATAGAAACTAAAAAGTTTTAAGGCATACAGTTAACCTTTGGGTGGATATCAGGGAATGACAATCGTTTCCCTCTGGAAGAAAAAAAAAATGGTGCCATAGTCTGAGGTGGAACACAAGGCAGAATGGACCAAAGGGCCGTGAGCTACATGATAGCGTCTGCTACTTATAGTCCACTTCTGTGTGTGAATCAAGATATATAAGCACATATACATACTCTGGCTCAGTTTTCAAGCAACCTTAATACTAATCTCTGTTACTGTTACACCCTAATTTTCTTACGGAGAGTACCTAATTATCTCCAGTCCTGAATGAGCAGAGGTTTACAGCTTCACTTTCTGTGGGCCTCAAGAACTGCTTCTAGCCTCAGGCATGAGTAGAAGTGAGCCAAATATATAATCCAGGAAAACAGATGAACCTAAAATTCCGTTAGCAAGGTGACAGGTAGTGAAGGGATAAGTCTGCAGCAGAAGCTTGGCCAGATGGAATGAGCAGGTTCAAGAAGTGAATCCAAGATAGATTCCCAGGCAATAGAAGGGGGGGGTGTGTGTGTGTGTGTGTGCGCGCGCGCGCATCTGTGTTTAGTACTTGAAGCATCTTAAGCCAAGCTCAGCTCTTAAAGAGTACTGAAACGATTAGATTAGTAAGACCCACAAGTGATGTTCTCTGTAGCTTCTATTTTGTTTAGACCCGTATTTACACATTGTGTTGCTCACTCTTTGTTGCTGAATGAATAAGTAAATATTTACACTGCTACCTCAAATGGGTGTTTGTTCTTCATCTGTTTCAACAAACTGGAGAAAGCTCCAAGGTGTTGACCACTTGAATGATAATTCATGCTGGTGGATGTGGCTTCATCATAGAGACTGAGTTTGTAGAAGGGAAAAGTACACCTTTTCACTGTCTGCATTTGTCCAGGAGTCATTCCTAAAGGCCTTGTTACCTGCATGACAGAGCTGTGGGAGACCCGAGGAGACTCTAGACACTCAGGTTGCATTGGAAGCACACTCAGGTTCTCTGCTTCCAGGGAACCCTGAGAGAGAATTCTCTTTCCAGGCTTCTTCTGTGTTGTCTCCTGGGGGCAGGAGATCCTTGACGGAACTCCAGGAGGTGAGGGCCACAGGGCTATTCTATCTACACTCTGTCTTTGGGTGATCTCCTCCAGTCGTAGGGCTTTTTGTATCTTTTGTCAGCCACACCCACATTCATCTCCAGTCCAGCCCTCTCTTCCAAGTGCCAGACTCTACTTTCTAACATCACCAAATGCATTATATGCAAACCAAACTCATACCTACTTTCTAAATCGTTTTCCACCTGCAGCAGTTTTCCCATTTCAAGTGGATGGCCTCTCCATTTTCCAGTTATTCAGGTCAAACACTTCAGTATCAGCTTGCTTCGTCTCTCTCACACACAGCTTCTAACCCATCAGAAGATCATTATAGCTCTACCTTTAAAACATGTCCAGAATCTAACTGCTTCTACCAAGACCTCCCCATCTCTTGCCTGTAACTGGTAACTCAATAGCCTCCTAACTGGTCTCCCTTCTTCTCTCCTTTTCCACCACCTCAGTCTTTTCTCGATAGTTTCAAAATCTTCCAATGGATCCCCATTTTACTCAAAGTCATTTGACAATTGTCAGAAATTCTGCTTCTTAAAGTGTGGGCCATTCAGCAGCAGCACCAGAGGCAACTAGGAACTGGAGATACAGCATCTCAGGCCCTACCCCACATCAAGTAAATAATGGCTGTTCATTTTCACAAGATCCCAGCTGATTAACATGCACCTGAAATTTTGATAAGCACTACTCTACAAGATCCCATATTATCTGGACTCATATTATTCTTTGACCTTATCTCCTACCCCTCACCCATCCCTCTGCAGTCATGCTAGAAGGGTCCACACTGTTCTCTTGGACTTTCTCAAACGTGGTGGCGTGCTCCTGACTTCCTCGCTGAGTGTTTTTTCTACCTAAAATGATCTGCCTCCAAACATCAGTATCACCAGTTATTTCACCTCCTTCAAGCCTCTGCCCAGACATTACCTTCTCCAAGAGGCCTACAGATCTACCCTATACTAAAACTGATAACTGCTCTTCTCCCACAATTCTTAGTCACCCTTATCTGGCTTTTATCTTTTATTTCCTAACCCTTATTACCTTTTAATACTACCATATTCTACAATTGACTTACTATGTCTGTTTTCATCATCTGTCTTCCCGCTGCCTCCTGTTCTGAATGTCAGCTTCACAAGGAGCTGATACATCAGTGCCTAAAATTATCCCTGACACATAGCAGGCTCTCCATAAATCCTTGTTGAATAAATTAATGAATGCAGTAGAAATATTCTGTTGCTTGCTAATCTGGGGATGGATTTACTTTTCTGCAACAATCCTCCTATAATGGTAGGGATTCATCCCCAGATAGAGTACAAAGGTCTAAGTGTATAAGGAAGAAGACAGGACCCTCTCCTAGAGGCAGCCCCAGCAGAATGGAGTTTTCCCAGAGACTTTTCCTTTCCTCTTAGAGAATCCCTGAGGATTAGAGCAAGTCTGTCATGCCCCTACAACGTGGTCTACAACAGGCTATGGGGGGCATATGTCTTCAGGTAGTGGAAGGCATGAGCCACACACAGGACAACTTTTCAATGAGGCTTTCTTGTGTCATATTGATATATTTTGACTCCGTGGGCTAGACTTGGAACAGAACCAGCAATTACCTTTCAAAAATACATTTTTCACTATGCATTCATTCTTCCAACCCTTCTTCACAGACAGAACTGTAACTTAGGTGGATCTGAAAGGGAATACAGAGGTGGAAAGTTACTTTTGGAAAGCAGAAAACCACAACTCAAATTGTGGGCAGCAGGTTGGCTGCAGAAGGGAGTCGTAGACTTGCTACTTACTGGATGCTACTCTACAGTGACCTCCATTGAGCCATGTGGAATCAGTGGCTTTTGTACGGTAGCAACACTGTCATTTATAGTGACTTCACATACTCTAATTTTGGGAGTGCCAGAGTTGTTTCATAATGTTGTGAATGGTATCAGCACCCCGTTACCATCATGTAACCTGAGCTCATTATCACACTGAGCCCCCCACCCCCGGTACTTCAGTTCAGTGCCATAATACAGGTGGTCAGGCCTCACAACAAACTGAAATGAAATTACAAAAGGATCTTCTGGAATGAAACAGTGTGCCTTGTCTGCTTCCTCTCAGATGATCACAGCAACCACAGGCACATCAAAGTGACAGGATCAACTTGCTTTTCAAATGCCATTGATGTCCCAATTTTGAATTTAACCATTACTGTCAAGCTGAGCCTATTTAACAAAAACCTAATTTACTGTCTCATCAACCTGTTGTACCTTTCCAGAGAATAGAAGGGAGACTAGAATACTAACTGTTCCGAGCTCTCCCTGGCTGCTCTTTTATGGACAGACAGCTCAGGGACAGAAAGGTCCCACGTGCTTGGTGGGGACACTGTGAATTAATATCTGTCCTAGAAGTGTGCCCCTGGCTACAGCTCTACCAAGCTAACAAGTTAGGTGACTCGCCTCACTTCTTTAAAGAAATTAAAAGGGGACATCATTAAAGTGATAAGTATTGATGAGTCGTAAGACTTGCTCATGCAAAATAATTGCCAAGTGCCAAAATATTCTCCTAGCAGCTGATCCTGAGCATTGGGTCTTCAGTGAAGCAAGGAGTCCAGACTCAGAGGTAGCTGTTCTGAATAATACATTTTGTTTAATTTCTTTAAAGAGGAAACAATTTTTTAAAAATAAACTTTAAGTGCCCAAGAAGAATGAAGGTTTGTTGAGGGATGTGCTGGACTGAAGCAGTCTCTTTGGGTACACAGCAATGCTTTCTAGAAAACCACTCGTTTCAAGAGCAAGTGCTACTCTCTAATTTTGTAGCTTTCAACTGCAGTTTTGGGAAAAGTAATATCTTGGTCCATAGAATTTTTAGGTCTTTAACTTTATAATGGATGAAGAATGAACTGTCATCTATTAGCCATACATATTCAGGGGAAAGACACTGTTGTAGGCAGTTGTATGGCAATCCCTGATTCCCTGAGTGCCTGATTTTTCCATTGTGATCACATTGTCGGTTATTGCTTACCAGGAGTTTTCAAAGTGGGTGTGTTGGAAATTAGATCATAGACTCTCAGATTGGAAGGCAGATGTCTTCGAGGTCAGACAGTCTCACTCTGAAATCCGCCTACTTGAAGGCCTCTGGCATGACAGCTGAGTTGTTTTTTTATAGAAAAAAACCTATTTGTTCCCTTCCATGCCTTCATTACACACCTATATTGTGGTACAAGGAATGCAGTGAATTCTATTTCAAGCTTTCCTTTTTCTTTTTTAGAGGTACCGCAGGACACTGAGACTAGGAGCAAAATATAGCCTAAAATAACATAAGATGGAGAGGTTCTGTGTGTCTGCTGCTCTTGTTTATTTGTTTCCTTCCCTCCTATCTCCCCCTCCCCAGCTCCCACTGGGAAATTTTTGTCTGGGAGATTCTTCTCCTGACCTTGGAATGACCCTTACCTGTTGTAGTTCCTTCGTGTCACTTCTTTTTTTTTTTTTTTTTAAAGAAGGGTGACCTACAGGCAGCGCCTTTGGGGCCTCACCCAAACCCTTCTTAACCCCTCATCGGCTGGCCTCTACCCTAACGGCTAATAAAACTGCTTTATTTTTTAGCATCAGCAAGTTGGGGGTGCTGTTTTTTCTTAATTTCCTGGAAATGTCTTGAAACCTCCTCTTTAGGCTTCCTGCTTATTTTCCTCTCTGAGTACACACACCGATCTTCTGCTTGTTTTCCAAGCTGGGCCATACCGATTCATTTCCAGAGACATTTGCCCCAGGGCAAAGACTTTGGCTTGCTACAGCTCTCTTTCACTAGTTCTGTCTCTTGAACTTCTGTTCAGTTCAGTCGCTCAGCTGCGTCTGACTCTTTGCAACCCCATGTGCTGCAGCATACCAGGTTTCCCTGTTCATCACCAGCTCCTGGAGTTTACTCAAACTCATGTCCATCGAGTCAGTGATGACATCCAGCCATCTCATCCTCTGTCGTCCCCTTCTCCTCCCACCTTCAGTCTTTCTCAGCATCAGGGTCTTTTCTAGTGAGTCAGTTCTTTGTATCAGGTGGCCAAAGTATTGGAGTTTCAGCTTCAGCATCAGTCCTTCCAGTGAATATTCAGGACTGATTTCCTTGAGGATAGACTGGTTAGATCTCCTTGTAGTCCAAGGGACTTTCAGGAGTCTTCTCCAACACCACAGTTGAAAAGCATCAGTCCTTCAGTGCTCAGCTTTCTTTATAGTCCAACTCTCACATCCATACATGACTACTGGAAAAACTATAGCTTTGACTGGATGGACCTTTGTTGGCAAAGTAATGTCTCTGATTTTTAATATGCTGCCTAGGTTGATCACAGCTTTTCTTCCAAGGAGCAAGCGTCTTTTAATTTCATGGCTGCAGTCACCATCTGCAGTGATTTTGGAACCCCCAAAATATAAAGTCTCTCACTGTTTCCATTGTTTGCCCATCTATTTGCCATGAAGTGATTGGACCAGATGCCATGATCTTAGTTTCCTGAATATTGAGCTTTAAGCCAACTTTTTGACTCTCCTCTCCTCTTTCACTTTCATCAAGAGGCTCTTCAGTTCTTCACTTTCTGCCATAAGGGTGGTGTCATCTGCATATCTGAGGTTATTGATATTTCTCCCAGCAATCTTGATTCCAGCTTGTGCTTCCTCCAGCCCAGTGTTTCTCATGAAGTACTCTGCATATAAGTTAAATAAGCAGGGTGACAATATACAGCCTTGATGTACTCCTTTTCCTATTTGGAACCAGTCTGTTTTTCCATGTCCAGTTCTAACTATTGCTTCTTGACCTGCATACAGATTTCTCAGGAAGCAAGTCAGGTGGCCTGGTATTCCCATCTCTTTAAGAATTTTCCACAGTTTGTTATGATCCATACAGTCAAAGGCTTTGGCATAGTCAATAAAGCAGTAGATTTTTTTTCTCATGCTTTTTTGATGATCCAACAGATGTTGGCAATTTGATCTCTGTTTCCTCTGTCTTTTCTAAATCCAACTTGAACATCTGGAAGTTCATGATTCACGTACTGTTGAAGCCTGGCTTGGAGAATTTTGAGTATTATTTTGCTAGCATGTAAGATGAGTGTAATTGTGCTGTAGTTTGAACATTCTTTGGCATTGCCTTTCTTTGGGGTTGGAATGAAAACTGACCTTTTCCAGTCCTGAATTTTCCTAATTTGCTGGCATTTTGAGTGCAGCACTTTAACAGCATTATCTTTTAGGATTTGAAATAACTCAACTAGAATTCCATTGCCTCCTCTAGCTTTATTCATATTGATGTTTCCTAAGGCCCACTTGACTTCACATTCCAGGATGTCTGGCTCTAGGTGAGTGATCACACCATTGTGGTTATCTGGGTCGTGAAGATCTTTTTTGTACAGTTCTTCTGTGTATTCTTGCCACCTCTTCTTAATATCTTCTGCTTCTGTTAGGCCCATACCATCCCTGTCCTTAATTGTGCCCATCTTTGCATGAAATGTTCCCTTGGTATCTCTAATTTTCTTGAAGAGATCTCTAGTCTTTCACATTCTATGGTTTTCCTCTGTTTCTTTGCACTGATCAGTGAACTTCTGAGGGCTCATTAAATGATGAGAGCAGTAGTAAGATGAGGACGATTACAACTGCCAGGGATATGGCTACTTATTTATTTTTTTAAACTGGAATTTTGTGTGAATCTGAAGTTTATGATTTAGAACACATAGAGGAATTTAATTTTTAATCATAAGGGGAAAATAAGGAAGATTCTGAGAGACAGAAGGAGTGAGAGGCCGAAGGAGAGAAGGAGACATTTAGGCTAGAGCAGCCCTGGGAAAAGACTTTGTTCTCCTTGTTTTTAAAAAGGTATTGACTCATCCTAAGAAGTGCTTTCTCCCATTCTTTTTAGACACAAAAAGAACCCAAGAAGAAGAACTCAATGGCAAGCAGGGAGTGAGTGATAAGTAGTTGTTTACCTAGATGACAATCAGAGGGTTAAGGGGAAATCCAATAATCACCAGTTTGTGGAAACCAGGTTTTATGCAGTAAAAACACATCAGGATGGCAAAAAAGACTTTCAAAATATGAAACCCGACAGGCCTTCATCAGTGATAAATGGTTGTCCAAAGTGGCATTTATAAAAGTCAGGTGCACCGACTTGGCAGGAGGCCTCCAAGGGGTGTAGCTTCTGGCCTGAGACTGGGCCCAGTCCCCTCCCTGCCTTTTGCTGTAGCTGCTGTTTGGTTACAAGGGGCAACAGACAATTCGTAAGGCTCTGGTTCAATCTGATGACTCCATCTACTCCCGCCATTTGTATCATCTTAGTCCCTGCCCTCTTCCTCCCTCATGGGGCAGTGGCAAGAATGATTAATGTGAGGCCCATGAAATTTTTTGAGCTTCTTTGAAGAAATGCATGAGTTGTCCTTATTATCATCATCACAAATTGTGAAAATGTTTTCACAATGTGCTTTATGCTAGGACAGCCCCTGTTCTCATCACTGAATTCTTGGCCTATGTTAATCTTTCTTCATGCTACTGACCTTTCAAGTGAAAAGTGAAAGTGTTAGTTGCTCAATCGTGTCTGACTCTTTGTGACCCCATGGGTGGTAGCCCACCAAGCTCCTAGAATACTGGAGTGGGTAGCCTATCCCTTCTCCAGGGGATCTTCCTGACTCAGTGATCAAACCTGGGTCTCCTGCATTGCAGGTGGATTTTTTACTGTCTGAGCCACCAGGGAGGCCTGACTGACCTTCCAAGATCTTCCCTAAAGGAGTTGAGAGAAGAGGAAGAAGAATTTCTTGATTAAACAAGACCTTTCAGAAAATGATAAACAGAATTGCCAATCTTTTTTTGGCTGTTTTTGTGTGATTCTGTGTCTTCATGAAACCTGGGCAGTTCTCACCGGGTAAGACAATGGAGAAATCAGTGGATGATACGAAATCAATTTTCCTTGTGTTTTAAAGTATAGTTTAAATTTTACTTTAGAGAATAATGCTGTGGGAATTTATTCACACATAATAAATCCTAATAGTAGAAGAGAGCGATAAGGAATGGAGACCCAAAGAAGCTAAGGCCCTAGGACCTCAGCCAGGGGTAGAGTGACGAGTGGAAACCAGGTCTCCTGGGACAAGAAGGAGTGCTCCTTTCTTTCTCCTCATATCACATGCTCTCACCCTGAGAGGACATAAGATGGACAGAACGTGCTTTAACACCTTTTTATTCATGTCTTGGGCAAGACCTATATAATGTAATAGAAGGCTGACTCTGAAAATGTTCCCTCCAATTGCAGCTGTCAGAATATAGTACAAAAAATAGCTAGAAGAGATATGCATTTTTTTGTTGGTTTCAGAAAATTCTTAAAGATAGCTATTTCTGAGAAGTACCCCATGAACACCTGTGATCTCAACCACAAACAGCAGGGCCCTGGGGGGATAGTGTGAAATAGAGGAGTTGGGTTGAGGGGGGGTCAAAAGTCAAATGATGGGATATGACAGTGGAGAATCTAATACCAAGTACCAGGCACTTTGGGTTTTTTTGGCTCTGTAGAACTAAAGCACAGGGAAATGGAAGGTACCAGAGAGGAGCCAACATGTAACGAAGGTGAATGTGCCTGCTCATGGTGTCTGTGCTGGCTGTGGTTTTGAAGCAGAAAAGAGTCTCCAAGGACTGAAGATAAAACTTGGATTTTGTGTTTTTTGAGCTTTAATTATACTGCTTCCGGCAGAGTGAGTGAGGCCAAAGTCAGGGTCAGGACAGTGGAAAAGCTGCCTTTTTTGTGCACTACACCAGTGTAGAACCGCCTCCTCTAGCAGGTTTTGGCTCAGAGGTGCCCCGCCGACAGAAGCAACTCTGTGCTGTTCATTGGGCCATCTTGAGAGTGCATGGGTCAATATGGGCTCATTCTGTTGTGCCTTGATGCATGTAGCCTGGCTGGACAGAGGTTGTAGTGCTCTTTGAGGGCACTTGAAAGAGGAAGAGATAGCCTAAATGAGTTACTGGGGGACAGTTGTGGAGATAGTACTCTGAACTCTACAGGTGTCGCCAGATCCTTGTAGAGGAGACCTTTCCCCCACCTGCCATTGCTCAAGGCCCAGGGCAGTTGCTCTTCCGAGGGTTCCTTCTTCTCCTGCCTTGACATTCTTCGCAGTCTCCTCAACTAAAATGTAAAATTTTCAAGGCCTTGCTTGCCTTGTATCTATTTTTATATCCCCTGTGCCTGTGCCAGAGCTGACACATAGCAAACATCCAGCCAATGTTGGCTGAGTGAATGGATGACTCCTTCCATGATTGTTCCTTGATACCAGAAAGAAGAGTCTTCTTTTCTTTGAGTATAACATCCCTCCAGATTGCAATCTCTTTAGAACCCTGGGCAATAATAAATTATTTTAACTAAAAGAAAATCCTTCCTCAAGCCTAGAAAACAAATATATCATAAAGATTCATTACCACGAATGTGCTTTAGTGAGACTATATCCCTTTATCTACCAGTAATCTAACTACACTTGTCCAGCTCGCTCCAAGCCACAGGTAGCTAGGGCAGCTCTGTGGGCGCCTGGTAGACTGTACACAGTGGGTCCTGTGGAGCTGCTGTGAAACCAGGGGAAGCATGTACTTGGGGTTTAGAGGGAGTCTCAAAATATGTGCTTTCCAAGAACAAAGCAAAAGTTGTAATTCTATTTCAAAACCAAGTTTATTCAATTTTTTTAAGATACAGAAACCCATATAGGAAATAGTTTCATCTATAAACTTTAGGATATCTCAGAAATCTCTTGACACCATGCATTTTTCCCTTGCACCATTTTCCACAATTATAAATTATATGTCTTGTTTATTGTCTGATTTCTCAAATTGGTCTATAAGATCCATGTGGTCAGGGACTTTGCCTGTCTTGTTCACACTCTGCCTCCAGGGGAAAGCGTGGAGCTTTAAAACATGTTTGTTAGATGATGAATAAATGAAAATTTAAGTGTGTCAGCCTCTTCCCCAAAATTTTTAATGGTATCTCCTCTTGAAGAGGAAGCAAAAGGGGTCTTTAGATGGTGTGAATAGTGACTCTAACTAGTGGTGGTGAAGTCCGCCCAACAGGGTGGTGGTGGTGGTAGTGACAATGACTTTGTGTGGTCTTCTTTATTCATCATGGGCAGAATTAGGGAAGGCAGTCAAATCCATTAAGGTCCCAGCAGGAAACAAGTGAAAACTTTCAAACCAAGTAGTTAGGGAGAATGTAATAAATTTACCCTTACTAAGTTATGCACAAATTAAGAGAAACCTCTAAGAGATGATGAGGTCATCTGTGAGCGGACTCATGGAGTCACAGCGCTATAGGAAAAGACGTGTAGAGGATATGGTCTTCCAATAGCCATGGTCTTCCACACAGTCAACCTATCAAAAGAGAGTGGGGCTTTGGTATGTGAAAGTGAATATCCTCATCTCACTCTCATCTTGCATCTTCTGATGGTGTCCTTTATTGGCTGAATCCAACTGAAAGCCAGAGAGCACGGGCACCTTGGAGACAGGGAAGTCAGTTTCCCAGGACATGGAACGGGGTGCAGAAAAGTAGAGAATAGATCTTGAAGGGTAAATGGAATATCCAGAAAAATGGGGGCATGGCAAAGACCACAGATCTGCTGGAGAGAACTTGTAAATAGCTTTTTGAGCTTAAAATGAAAAGCCCCAAACAACAAATTTCAACAGCAAAGCAAAGTCCTGTAGTTTGAATACACTCTTTCAATATTCTTTAAGAACTGATTGAATATCTCCTCTGTACTAGGCACCTGGGGGCTGCTGGGGACAGAAGAATGAATGGATAAAGCATGGTGCCTACCTTCAGGAGGCTCCCAGGCTAGTGGACAGAACTGTGCTTTAAGAAGACCCAGGTGATAAGGTTGCTGAAAGGGGACTAAAAATTCCAGGCTTCTTTAATGAGCACTTCCCAAAGGAGGCCAACAAGAATCATGTGAAGCTGTGATTCAAGGCTAGGAAGGGGTCAGGGTGGAGTAAAGGAAGATAGGAGGAGTGGCTGGGGAGGAAGGCAGCTTTCCAAGTGGAGGAAATGGAAGGTGCAGAGTCAGGAAGTAAAAGAGGACATGATTCTTTGTGGAACTCCTGAAGTGATGCCTATACCTAAACAGGGTGGCTTGATGATTCTCAGGGTTGGATATTTACTCCACAAGCCTGCTCCCAGTTTGCTATTAGGAGAAAGATAAAAAAGACTTGATGCATTCACTGCACATTTAGAAAAGCCTGACTTTTATGAGCATTGCCTTTTGTGGATCAACCAGAACGCTCCCAGATACCCACTCAGTGATGACTGTCGTCTCCTCTATGTGTAAAAGGAGCCAGAATTTCTGCCTATTATTTTCAGATTGCTTCCTGTGCAGGAAATTGTGTCAATTTATTTGGACATTTGTGGTTTCACTGTACTCCCCAGGCCATTACATCATGATGTGGTAACTCAGAACTCCAGTGGCAAGTTTATCAGAGACGACTATTTCTGGAAGCCAGGAGATAACAAACAAAGCGGCTTCATTTGGCCTATAAGTATGTTCAACACCCTCAGCAGTGGAATACAAATATGCCTTCCTCCTGACTTTTATCAAGGAGAGACGTGGGATAGATATAAATTACGTGCCCTGCGCAGCGTAGGATCTATCATAAAATCTATTGCCACCGATACAAACTGGCTTCGGCCTATAATTTAGTGACAGTTTTGTGCATTCTGTCTCCACGCTGACAAGATTGCTGCATGGTGAAATGTTGCCGTATCTAGGTATGGATGGAACTGCCTAGGGATTTAAGCTATTTTATTCCCTCCTGAATTAACATGCTCAACCTAATCCTTATCTCCCCGGGAGACTGCAAACCATGCAGGAGGTTGAGCAGAAGGCTTTTCATGCAGGTGGCTGGGGCCTGTGTTTCCACTTGCCTGCATACCATTCCCTCTTGTGAAGCTGCTGATTGAAACTTACTTGAAGATTACCTTGGTAATAATTTGAGCCTTATCGGGAAAAAAAACACAACAAATTAATGAGTTTTCTGCCGATAAAAATATATATATATAAAGGGCTTACTTTCCTAAAGATACCTGATACCATGGATAAATCACAGACAAATAGAAAACTTGCTGTAGTTTATGCCTAATTATAAATGACTTAATACCTAGTCAGAGCCAAAAGATTTGGGAGTGTGATCATTCTGAAACCTAATTAGTTAGAGGGAGACAGTACTACAGTATCAAGATTCCCATTAACGCAAGGAAGTCTCTTTTCCACTCGTACTTCGCATTATCCCAGTGGCAAATAAGGAAATTCATCTTCCTGAGTAGATGAATTCAACTCAGTCTACTGAAATGTATTGCTTAGTAATTGCTTTATTGGACTAGGCCAAAGCAGCAAATGTCAGGGCCTTTCCTGGGACCAGGGATCACAGAAGTTCTCTTAGTCATTTCAAGCTGCTATAAGACAATACCATAGCCTAGGTGGCTAAACAGCAGATATTCATTTTTCAGTTTTAGAGGCTGGAAGTCCAAGATCAGTGTGCCTGCATGGTCAGGTTCTTGGTGAAAGTGCTCTTCATGGTTTGCACATGGATATCTTCTTGTTATAGCCTTACATGGTGGAGAGAGAGCCTGCTCTGCTCTCTTTCTCATCTAATCCCATCATAGAGACTCTCCCTATTACTATCTCATTCAAATCTAATTGCCTCCCTAATTTCCCACTTCCTTATATCATCCCATTGGTGTTAGGGTTGCTAAGATGACTTTTGGGGAACACAAACGTGCAGTCCATAGCAGAAGTCATGTGTGTCTAGCAGGAACCAGGTAGAAATGAGCATAATAATGAGATGACAAAGTATCTGCTCGTGACAATGTTAATGGACCGAATTTTCATAACAGTCGTGGTGACTTGAGCATCTCTCCAAGCTGTTCTCTTTGCAGCGGGGGGCTGCCTATGGAAGAAGTGGGCTCCCTGTTGCTTCTCTCTTTTCCTGATCACAGTGTCTCTCTCCTGCCCACAACAGTGTCTTCACCTGTCATTCTGCCATGTGGCTTTGCCTCCGGCCACTAATTCAGTCTCTGTCCTTCCCCTCCCTTAGGTGATATGGATCAATGAGAATAGATGATTTAAAGATATAGAGAAGATGAGAAATGATTGCCTCTAAGGGAGCAGAAATAAGGGATTTATACTTGCCTGAGCACAGCCTAAACGCAGCCCTTACACCATGGGCCTTTTATGTAAACCTAACTGTAGTCCTCATGTTTTTGCAAACAACTGCTTCATAAATGAGACCTAGAGATTTAAGGTCAAGCCAGAGAGGGATGTTGGCTACTTAGTTGGTTACCTAAAGAAAGTCTTCTGAGCTTCTTGGACTTTGCAAATTATTCTGCGAAATGAGTAAGTAGCCCTTCCACTTTCTTACTCTGTCAGTCTCTCCACCCTCTCCCCTTTCTCTTTTATCAGTGCTTGCTTTTCAGACTGGATTTTAAAAACTCATCTAAAAAGAGGGGTCAGAAGTTGAAAATAAGTATTATCATTTTAACAGGGAGCCTCACTTCCAAAATAATTGCTCTCTATGACTCATCTGCTTGAGGAGCTTAAGGAAAGGCCTAGAATTGGCTGGAGCTTGATTTAATATGCTGTCAGACATCTGACCCCACTGAAATATCCTGTAATTCTGTCTGTACAATTTCAGCTGCCAACAGAGGAGTGAAGGCAAAAGAGCATCACCAGGGTCTCTGAAATCAGATAGGCAGCTTCCTAGGCCATTTATTCTTACAGCCATTTAAAATAGTCTTTATTTTTTATTTTTTTTTATTTTTTAAATTTTTTATTCCTTTATTTCTCATGTGTTCCCCATCCTGAACCCTCCTCCCTCCTCCCTCCCCATACCATCCCTCTGGGTCATCCCAGTGCACCAGCCCCAAGCATCCAGCATCGTGCATTGAACCTGGACTGGCATCTCGTTTCATACATGACATTTCACATGTTTCAATGCCATTCTCCCAAATCTTCCCACCCTCTCCCTCTCCCACAGAGTCCATAAGCCTGTTCTATACATCAGTGTCTCTTTTGCTGTCTCGTATACAGGGTTATCGTTTCCATCTTTCTAAATTCCATATATATGTGTTAGTATACTGTATTGGTGTTTTTC
>NW_011494690.1:5672067-5704392 GCF_000754665.1 Bison bison bison | reverse complement strand
GTCCTGGCTATTATAAACAGTGCTGCGATGAACATTGGGGTACACGTGTCTCTTTCCCTTCTGGTTTCCTCAGTGTGTATGCCTAGCAGTGGGATTGCTGGATCATAAGGCAGTTCTATTTCCAGTTTTTTAAGGAATCTCCACACTGTTCTCCATAGTGGCTGTACTAGTTTGCATTCCCACCAACAGTGTAAGAGGGTTCCCTTTTCTCCACACCCTCTCCAGCATTTATTATTTGTAGACTTTTGGGTAAAAGACAAACAACAACAAAGCAGTCCAGTGATGTGAAAGAGGGGAAGAGGCAGGCCCCCTCCTATAGAAGCTCTCTGCATTTATGGGGAGGAAAAGCCAAAGAACACTCGCATTTTAGTCAGACACAACTGAGCGACTCACACTTCCACTTCCTTTCTTCGTTGAGTTGTAGAATTTCAGCAAGCAATGCAGTAAGAAATGAAATTTTGTGCTTTCAAACTACACGTTAGGCTCTTCTCCAGAGTCATTATTTGGCATCTTTTTACCTCCAGTGTCTGTACCTTAATTTTTTTTTTTTTTTCGTTCTTGTTGCTTCCCTCCCTGCTACCACCTGGCAGCCCATTCCTACAGGACTGTGCCCTCAACCGACTGCCACATCCTTTGTCCTTATTATGAACTACTAAAGGCCTATTGGCCACTTTTCTTAAAACAGTTTGCCTTTTATTAGGAAACTTGAAAAAAAAGACCTCTAATCTTTCTCTCAATCTCTGTAAGATAACAGAGAAAGAACACTGAATGGGAGAACTTATTGAGGACTGGTCACCCAGAGCGGCATCGCTAAAAATGGTCCATGTAAGTGAACATCTATCTATTCATAAAAGACTGGTTTACAGATAGGCTGCAGCTAGAGAAGCACTACTGGGGACCTGAATGTTATTAATAATCCTCCTCAAGGACCATCCTTATTCAGATCAAAGCGTCTAGCTTTGGCCTTTGGAGACATGGCCAATATTCAGCAATGCCTATTAGACTGTGATGAAACTTTTAATTTTAAGCCTGTAATCAGGAGATAGAATCATCATTATGGCAGTGGGCAACTAGCTGTCCTGGGCTGCTAGAATTGTTCTTTGTTTGTGGTTTGGGTTTTTGCTTCCCTGGTGGCTCTGTGGTAAAGAGTCTGCCTGCCAATGCAGGGGACGCGAGTTTGATCCCTGGGTTGAGAAGATCTCCTGGAGAAGGAAATGGCAACCTGCTCCAGTATTCTCGCCTGGGATATCCCATGGACAGAGGAGCCCGGTGAGCTACAGTCCGTGGGGTCGCAAAAGAGTTGGCTACAACTTGCAACAAGCAAACAACAAGTGTATGTTTGGCACCAAATGGAACTAGTGATTCTTAACTGGACCGTCCTTCATTTACTCAGTGTCTCAGGACTTTGCTTCTAACTAGCTTCTGGCAGGAATTATCCCCAAGAGAGGGATGTTTCCCAAGTTCTTTCAAGTCCTGTCAGATTGAGTGGGTGCAAACTGGGCTTGAACAGCAAGGATTGTGCGTTTCTAATAAAAAGGCAGAAACAGCCAAAAGAGTCCACTACCCCAAGAGTGATGCTCCAATTTTCAAACTGGCAGGTGACACAGTAAATATATACGTTTTCTAAGAGAAAATTTTGAAAAGAATACATGTTTTGTTTATATTATCCAAGTGTTTTTAAAATGTATGGAGATTTCCCTGGTAGTCCAGTAGTTAGGACTCTGCACTTTCACTGCTGTGGCCCCAAGTTCAATCCCTGGTCAAGGAACTAAATCTCACAATTGCTAAGCATGGCCAAAAAATTAAGTATGTGTATCTTGGGTACATATTGTGGCAAAAGAGTACTCTGACCAATAATTGTATGGAAATGCCAACAAAATTTGTGATACCACATGTAGATTGTTCTGGAGTTTGTCACAGATCTGGTTCCAAAGGAGAACAAGAAAACCAACGTCGCAAAGGTTTTCTGTGAAAGTAATTGATGAAAGGTGTTCTTGTGTAGGTGTGTTTTTATGTTGGATTTCTTTTCCTAGAGAAAATAAAGTGTTTTATTGAGTTCACAGCACAGAATGAGGAAGGCAATTTTGTATGCCAATCTTATAAAATTCATAGCCTTACTTTATTTCCCCACTACATTTGTTCCCTTTAGGGCATTCTGAACAGTGGGAGAAAAAAAGAAAGAAACTAAATTTATATTCCTCTTTAGATGCTTCCTGAAGGAGGGGAAAAAATACTGGAAAATGCATGTGGATTTATTTCATGAAAATTTCTGTAAAATAATCTACTGTTGAAACTGCTAACAGCTGTTTTTTCACACCCCGTAACCCCCAGCAGGTAGGAAAACCCCTGCAGATTTCAATAGATTGCATGTCGGTGTAGTAAAGCTCAATTCTTTATTATTGTTTTTTTAAGACCTCGTTTTGAGTATTCCTTCAACAGGAAAAGTTCCTATGCTGTGTGAGTAACTGTTTCCTAGCAGACAAAAGGTAGTATCATTTTATTGCTGGCTAGGCTCTGGGTGGGAGGATTAGCATTTCAACCTCTCATGCTTGATTGCACCCAGAACAAAGCTGAGGAAAGTGGAAGGCACCTGGTTGATGTAATCCTGAGTCTCTGTTTTAAACTTTAATGTGGACACTGCATTCATTTTAACTGAGTAAGAGCAGTGCATCTTCAGCTCTCTCCACACTGTTTCACTGTTTACAGGATCAGAGGAATAATCAATTCCCATGTATTTTTACTTTTGTTTTTACTTAGGTAATAACTAAGGAGAGAATTCTCAAGAGGAAAGTCCAACAGATCTAAATCTTTCTCATCCCTCCGTGCCTCCTAAGGTTAGACTGTCCAGTCCTTCTCTTAAGTCCTTAACTTAGAGAACAGTCCTCAGACTCAAGGAAGAGGAGCTCAACTTGGAAAATGCTGGAAACTAGAAAAGCTTCTCTGTAGAACCATTTAACTGTATTACCTTTATCATTTTATTCCCCTCCATCCCTCTCAGTTGGACAGCATTTTAGGAGACATTTTATTTTAGGCCTCAACAATAATTGTGGGATGAGGAATATTTTCCTATAGAGAGGGCATTTTTAATATGCATAGTCCAAAAAGGCTGACCACTATGTAACAGGATGGAGGATGGGAAAGATGTCTCCTGTAAGGTTGCAATACAAAAATTTGAGGTATATTTTCCTCTCTTATCCCATTGGCCAGACCTGGGCAATATCTAGCTGCAAGGGAAGCTGGGAAAGATAGTCTATCCTAGATGTCTATGTGCCCAGCTAATAACTCTATGTTATGCAATAAGGAAAAGGAGATATTGAGTAATAAGACTTGAGCTGGTAGGGAAGGCTTGGAGGTGGGAGGACAGGAGAATATAGCCTTCAAAATAGCCTGTTATCTACTTCAGTTCAGTTCAGTTGCTCAGTTGTGTCCGACTCCTCATGACCCCAAGAACTTCAGCACACCAGGCCTTCCTGTCCATCACCAACTTCCAGAGTCCACCCAAACCCATGTCCATTGTGTCGGTGATGCCATCCAACCATCTCATCCTCTGTTGCCCCCTTCTCCTCCTGCCCTCAATCTTTCCCAGCATCAGGATCTTTTCAAATGAGTCAGCTCTTTGCATGAGGTGGCCAAAGTATTGGAGTTTCAGCTTCAACATCAGTGCTTCCAATGAACACCCAGGACTGATCTCCTTTAGGATGGACTGGTTGGATCTCCTTGCAGTCCAAGGGACTCTCAAGAGTCTTCTCTAACACCACAGTTCAAAAGCATCAATTCTTCGGTACTCAGCTTTCTTCACAGTCCAACTCTCACATTCATACATGACCACTGAAAAAACCATAGCCTTGACTAGACTTACCTTTGTCGACAAAGTAATGTCTCTGCTTTTTAATATGCTGTCTAGGTTGGTCATAACTTTCCTTCCAAGGAGTAAGCGTCTTTTAATTGCATGGCTGCAGTCACCATCTGCAGTGATTTTGGAGCCCCCCAAAAATAAAGTCAGCCACTGTTTCCACTGTTTCCCCATCCATTTGCCATGAAGTGATGGGACCAGATGCCATGATCTTACTTTTCTGAATGTTGAGCTTTAAGCCAACTTTTTCACTCTCCACTTTCACTTTCATCAAGAGGCTCTTTAGTTCTTCTTCACTTTCTGCCATAAGGGTGGTGTCATCTGCATATCTGAGGTTATTGATATTTCTCCCTGCAATCTTGATTCCAGCTTGTGCTTCCTCCAGCCCAGCGTTTCTCATGATGTACTCTGCATATAAGTTAAATAAGCAGGGTGACAATATATAGCCTTGACGTACTCCTTTTTCTATTTGGAACCAGTCTGTTGTTCCACATCCAGTTCTAACTGTTGCTTCCTGACCTGCATACAGGTTTCTCAAGAGGCAGGTCACGTGGTCTGGTATGCCCATCTCTTTCAGAAGGCTAACTCATTTGCATTCAGAAAAGTGTTTTCTATTCTTCAGGGTCTTTTCCTGTTTTAGCCCCAAGTCTCTACCACTAAGAAAAATCAGCCTTCCTTTGAGGCATATTGTTTTCCTTTTCTTAACTTATTTTCTTCGTCTTTAAGGATGTCTTCAGTTGCCTCATTTGGAAAGAGATTTTTATTGGTATATAAGCCTTTTGGGGATGGTATGGTTTGGGGAAGAATAGCACATTTATTTCTTCAAAGCCTACGTTTTTCTTAATCTTTGTTATTTCATGTGAAGGGGTCATTGTTCTATCAATTTGCTGCGAGTTTGGAAGACCGTGATCCAGGAAGATATTTAAAGCCTCACATATTTTGTCTTCATTCTTTAGATGATAGTCTGTCTGAAATGCAGCTCCCACTACAAGTGGTGAATCGATTGCTAGCTTACGAAGCTCCGGAGGGAGGAGGAGATGGTTTCCATAGCCCTGCTAGGCTGTCAGGACAGAAGCAAAGGGATTGCATATCTTGATGTCTTCCCTCACTTTTGGACCAAGAAAATGCTCCTTGGTTGAGTCTCTCAGGCCCTGAATTTCACGGAAAAACGGGTAAAGCTGTTTACTGTGACAGCATACACACCAGAAGGGCAATTCCAGTTCGACAGAATCTCTGTAAGGAAAAGTGAACTTTATATTTTTAAAATCTTTCCCACATTCTTACCTGTCATGAAAAATTCCTTTAGGTAGAACATCTAACTTCTGAGTGATCTAAAGAGACTTGAACACATGCATTAACATGTTTCATTCTGAATGCCCAAATGCCCTAATATAAAACCACAAAATTAGGCACTTCATAATTAGTCAATGATCTCCTAAACTTGGGCCATTTGTATGAAAACCTGTTGTTATATATAATGTACAACTAAACTCAAACTCCTTCTGCTCCTTTAAAAATATCATCTAGGATTATTTTTTTGACATAGTTAGATTATTAGTTTATACAATTAAGATCACAAGACATCTAAAGAGAACTTGGATGGATTTTGAATGCAGTGTGTGTACTTAAGGGCATTTCTAAATGTTACACGTCAGAGTAATGTTTTTAAGATCCATTTTCCCAAAATAAAAATTTAGGCTTAAATCATCTTCCTTTACAGGGTCTATCTAGAGAGAAGCAACTCAGTAGTGCTGATGGTAAAGCTGGAAGACAGGCAATTTGGTTGAATCTTGCCACTGCTGCTCATTAGCTGGATGATTCTGGAGGATGTTATAAAACTTCCCATAGCCTTGGTTTCCTTAACTACAAGATGTGATTAATGAATGATGCTTATTCCATATGATTGTTTACAAGTTCAATTAAATAATTCAAGATAGAAACTTAGCACACTATCTGGCCAAGGTAAATATTCAATAATTGTACATTAAAAGTGAAAGTGCAAGTCACTCAGTCATGTCCAACTCTTTGTGACCCCATGGACCATACAGTCCATGGAATTCTCCAGGCCAGAATACTGGGGTGGGTAGCCTTTCCCTTCTCCAGGGTACCTTCCCAACCCAGAGATCGAACCCAGGTCTCCCACATTGCAGGTGGATTCTTTTCCAACTGAGCCACAAGGGAAGCCCAAGATTACTGGAGTGGATAGCCCATCCCTTATCCAGTGGATCTTCTCCACCCAGGAATTGAACTGGGGTTTCCTAAATTGCAGGCGGATCCTTTACCAACTGAGCTATCAGAGAAGCCAAATTGTACATTACTATTGATATAATTATTTTACTTCATATATTTATATATAACAACAAACTTATACAAAAAGTTAAAAGTAAGCCAAAATGAATCATGACAGTCTATCCAGTTTGCCTTTATACAACCAAAACAAAATCTACGTGAAAATAAAAATAGGTCAAAGATGTGTACTGTTTATGTGTGTGTGAAAAGTTTCCTACCAAAATAGAGTCTGGTGAAGGAAGCTATGTATTGTCAGTTTGCTATAAATACCCATGTAACAAACAGACACTTTACAATTATATGTGCAAAATATATGCCTGGGCTTAAGATTGTGATTTGAAGTGTACAGAAAACTAGGATTCCAACAGGAAATCTTCATGATAACTTCACTTCTGCTCCTTGCCTCCATACGCATAGACAAATTATATTTGGGCTCTCATTATATGGCCACACACACCGAACTCTGTAACACAGTTTTGACCAAAATTATCAGGTAGTATAAAGGAGCTACAATTCAGAAGATGCTATTTTAGCAGCATTCTGTACCACTGCATATATTCTCAGGCTAAAGGACATAAGCGTATATGTGTATGGATTATGAGGCACTTCCTTATTGCCAAGTGAATCAACAGTTGAGCCGGAGAAGGGATAGCCTACCCACTCCAGTATTCTTGGGCTTCCCTTGTGGCTCAGCTGGTAAAGAATCCACCCGCAATGCGGGAGACCTGGGTTCGATCCCTGGGTTGGGAAGGTACCTTGGAGAAGGGAACGGCTACCCACTACAGTATTCTGGCCAGGAGAATTCCATGGACTGTAGAGTCCATGGGGTCACAAAGAGTCAGACACAACTGAGTGACTTTCATTTTCACTTTTTCCTCTCTGGATGTTTATTAGAACAGGGATTGATGAGGCTAGATGGGAACAGGATAACAGCTTTTCAAAAAACTTACTCCTGGAAAAAAATGGCAGTGAATAAAAGCATTAATTCAAAGTCTACAGTAAAGTCTCATAAAATCCAGTTTCATGCAATCTGACTGTCTTGCCCCTCTTTCTCTGGGTTTGCACTGTTGTTCACCTGTGTTGTACACTGGCTCTTTTCTTATCACTGCACACTGACTTTTTCCCCAAGGCTCTTATCACTTTGGGTTTTGAAGCTTTGAGTCATTTTGGCACTGATTCTGACCCCAAACCTTTATCAAATGTCAGAGTTTCACCCTACCTTGTTATTCTGGTTCTCTCAGGTAAAATTCTTAGGAGGGAATGTTTAATTGGTGGCTGGTCAGTGAGTGGATTGAGTCTTCCTGAGTCTCTTGTCCACTCCTGGCCTAATCAGCAGGGGCTGGTAGAGATCCTGTGGAGATGTGCCCTTCAAGGCTATTATCTGTGGCCAGTTAAACAAGAAGGGGAAGTTGACTATGCCTGACAAATTGACTCAATATCTTGATTTCACTCTAATCTTCTATTAAGCCGAACATTTCAAATCTCAGTAGTTCTGGATAGCAGATAAGTTTACTATATATACATTTCAGTGTTCTCATTGCTTATTTCAGTTGGCATGGGTATAAAGTGAAGTGTGTATCATTCAGCACAATGACATTCCATTTTGATCCTTTAATAACAATTGCTTGCAGATACCTATGATGATGATAAGGATGAGATTGCTAAGCCTGAGGAGGAATAGGCCCATCTTGTATGTCACATTCACAAGTAAAATAGAAAAAAATGTCCTCAGATGCCACTAATATTTTATGTATTACCTACCACTGGTAACCCACAGATGACTATGATAAGATTGAGAAGCCCTACAATGCAAGAAACCCCGGTTTGATCCCTGAGTCAGGAAGACCACCTGGAGAAGGAATGGTAACCCACTCCAGTGTTCTTGCCTGGAGAATCCCATGGACAGAGGAAGCTAGCAGGCTGCAGTCCATGGGGTCGCAAAGAGTTGGACATGTCTGAGAGACTAATAATTTCACTTTCACTTTGTATCAAAACTTGTTTATTCCTGCGATAAGGTTGTATTTTCTTTTCCTATCTGCATGATAGAACTGTAGATGGTAAGAAATTACAATGATCACTTGGTTGAAAATTTACAAAAAAGGAAACTCGAATCTACTTCAGTAGATGTAGATATAAGCCAATAAACCCAATAAAAAAGTATTTCAAGGCAACAGAGAGCTGTAGTGTCTTCTGAAAATTGTTAACATGACCTTTAAAATATTTCTCCTAGAAATCCTGAAAACACAGATGACAGTAAATTGAACACAGGATTTATTTGTAAAGCATATTGTGGACTTTATTAAATTAATAATACTATTTATGGCTATTTCACCTTTGGAGATACAGAGGGTAGAGTAGTCAGCAGAGAGTTTTCCTTAGGTCATTTTCTTTAAAGTGCAAAATAAAGTCTGTAGATTTGCTCTCTGTTGGGTTTGTAGGAAGTACAGGAAGTGACAACACAGGGAACTGACAGCTCACTGAGCTGAGATGGACTATAAGGGGAGGATGGCTTCCTGGGGGGTGAGGGCTGTGAGTGCTACCAAAGCGACACCCCTTGACTTTGCCCACATCCTACCATTATGTTTTATTCGTGAGAGGACAGGGAGCCCATTGGAAAAAGCATGTGCATAGAGAAGTTCTTTGACTTCTTAAATGGATGGGGGATGGATGGAAATTGTTTATTGAACTTAACATAGAAGCCAAAATTGGGATGTTACATAGGCTTGTGATTCTCAGGCTGAATATTCCTTGATCACTGTAATTGGATAAAAAACTTAAAATTCAAAATGGCAGAATTGTGTCAGATTTGCAAAGAATATAAGTGTTTTTAAAACCTTTACTGGAAAATGTTACTGAGACGTTAGCTTTAACTAAGGTACAAAGACATAGCAGTATGTATTGAATATTTGACATTAAATCATCACATATGAAATCGATCCAAAGTTATCTAGTTATCTGTGGGCAGAGATTATCAGGGGTGCTTATCACCAGGAGAAGGAACAGTGCAGAGAGAAAAATGTTGGAAAATGCTAAGTATGTGCCCATCTGTGTGCCCACTATCAAAAATGCACCTAAGCCAACAACTATTCCTTAAAGCTAAATGCTAAAGTGGCCTAGTAATTTAGTTTTCATTGAAAAGAAATAGAATAGTTACTAATGTAAATATACTAATTATATGTTCCTGTGTGGACTGTGACAAACAAGTAGTTTGGGCTGACAGTATCCACTGTTGAAGAAACCATGTAACACTTCTGAAATTTCTGATTCTTGAAGAAGTTCCCCATGTGGAAATGATATTTTTTCACTCAGCCTGAATTTTGCCCCTATCACACCCCGCCCCTTACCTGCACACACATACACAATTCCTTTTACATTATCGTTTCTACCACAGTACTGGGTCTTCCGTACCTCCCCTGGCCATACCAATAAAAAAACCCATTTGCATATTATAGATCTACCACTTGGTTCTATATGTGGACATTAGCTTATGCATAATAAATGTAAATGTAGCTATTTGTAATATTAAGCTGGAAATAAACTTGTTACGGAATAGAACACCTAAGGGGGAAAATCATTCCACACCATATTCTTCAGTGTCTCACAACTGAGAGGAATGAGAGGAAAAAATGTGACAGGAAGTCAGCCAGATGAAGGGGAACAGCCTTTCAGAAAATTAGTAATGGAACCTGAGAAAACTTCTCTGAGGATTTGAGCTAATGTGTGTATAATACTCATATAGTACCAAGGACTACTGTTTTAGGTTCTTTATATGAAAGTGAAGTGAAAAGAGAGGGCTTCCCTGGTGACTCAGATGGTAAAGAATCTACCTGTAATGTGGGAGACCCAGGTTCGATACTGTTTTAGGTTCTTTATATATTACTCATTAAATTCTAAACCCTGTGCAGTAGTTATGAGTTTTACCACATTCTTCAGATAAAAACATGGAGGCAGACAGAGGTCAAGGAACTTGCTCAAGATCACTGGCTAGGAAGAAGCAGAGATGAGATATGAACGGAGTCACTTTGCTGCAGGGTTTATGCTATTAACTACTAGAGTAAACAGCCCCTAGTCCTTATCTCTATAATGAGCAGAGAATCTAGATGATTCTGAGAAACAATTCTATTAAAATTCAGCAAATTCTTTTTAAGCACCTACTATGCATAAA
Organism: Bison bison bison; assembly: GCF_000754665.1. Lineage (NCBI taxonomy): Eukaryota > Metazoa > Chordata > Mammalia > Artiodactyla > Bovidae > Bison > Bison bison. The sequence continues at coordinate 5,694,085 of NW_011494690.1, read as the reverse complement.
TACCCAGAGAAGGCAATGGCACCCCACTCCAATACTCTTGCCTGGAAAACCCCATGGACGGAGGAGCCTGGGAGGCTGCAGTCCATGGGGTTGCTAAGAGTCGGACACGACTGAGTGACTTCACTTTCACTTTTCACTTCATGCATTGGAAAGGAAATGGCAACCCACTCCAGTGTTCTTGCCTGGGAATCCCAGGGATGGGGAGCCTGATGGGCTACTGTCTACAGGGTCGCACAGAGTCGGACATGACTAAGGCGACTTAGCAGCAGCAGCAGCAGCATGCCTAAATGCTAGATTCCTTAGGGAAGTAAACAAAAAGGCAGTTAGGCCACTACAGTAAAGGGAATTAAGATTACTATGACCACCACTCTTATATGAGGTAGGATGTAACATAAACTTTTTTTTTAAAAAAGAAGACATTAATAGTCTTCTTTTCAACATAGATTGAATAGTATGGGAGTTACTGAAAAAGAACAATTAATTTTTTAGCTACTAGAGGTTAAGGAATGTGGATAGAGAGGAAAGGATATGGTATAAACCTCATGAAGGGGACATTTAGAAGGGGAATTGAATGTAGATATGTGAAGGCTAAAATATTCAGGGAAGGAAAAAACAGAAAAATTGGGTTGGATACAGGGAGCAGAAGGTAGTTTGTTAGCTGTGTTGTCTTCATGAAGAGAATTGGACAGTGAGGCAGGAAAGTTTGGATTAGGTTCAGGCCATGAAGAATCTTGAATGTCTTATTAGAGTATTTAGATTTTATTTGGTTGGGAACTATGAAAAAATTTTCAACTATGTTTTGGAAAGATTAATCCATTATTGAGAATGGCATGGCTACGTAAAATGCTGATGTCTAAGATTGATAAAGTTGTTCATCTGTGTTCAGTTCCATGGAAGAAATAGTTATCTAGAACCTCCTAGGAATATGGTGTTGTGGTGGGTTTGTTGAATATAGAAATAAAGAAGATATTAGCCTTGACTTTGAGGAGCCTTTTACAGGATGTGCAAAGTTCTGTGAGGGCCAAGAGGAATGGTATGTTATTTCTGATGGGGGCACAGTGCAGGTTTGTGCAGGATTCACTTGTGGGTAGGCTCTTCTGACTGTCTTAGCCAATACAAGCTCAGTCACAGTTGTCAGACTGTACAGTTGACTTCCAGCTTGGACCAAATGACATGGCCTCACTGAGGGACAATTTGGAAGAATTACTGGATGTGAACAAAAATCAGTAATGATGTCCATTTCTTCACATAGAGGGTACATCTCATTATTGGCCCCAGGATGTATTTCTAGGATAAATATTAATTATGACTATCAAAAGAACAATCAGCTATTTAACATCTGTTTAATCCAGCCAGAATGGATTTAGGTTTCTAACAATAAAATCCACAATTTCCAATGACTGTATTATTCTACAAAGCAGAAGTCATGGGAAAACCTGGCTAAGTGGAAAAACCTGGCAAGGTGGAAAAACCAAGAAAGTTACTGGGCTCAGATGAGCCATCTCTGAACACTTAGGAAATTATCTCCCCATTTACAAGCACTGAATGCTTTTTAAAACTTCCTATTGCTTTATCTTATAAAGTATCTACTTGTATTTACTTTTTCTAATACTCTGTATCCACTTTGTATTCCCCAGATCAAAATAGAAAATTCTTTGGAACCATTTTGATTTCATTATCAGATGTCTTTATTGCTTATAAAGAGTAAAAATAATTCAAGCCACTGTAAATTGTCTAAGTTAAAGAATCTTCATGTTACATTTAAATAACAGTGCATGAAAGCATTTAATTAAGGAAACATCACAGTGATACATCTATAAGCATTTAGATACAAAAGTCACAAAGGATCAATTTGTGTAAGAAGCATCTTTTATGTGTAGAGCCTGTGACAGGGAAGGCTAGTCATCATAATCACTTGGAGGTGGTTCATAATTTAGAAAATCACAATAAATATGAACTTATTTTATATTTAAAAAGGACAAAAGCAAACATTCTTATTTTCATAACTCAAATAATACCAAATAAAGCTTGACAAATATATCATGGCTAGTAGGGATGGATTTAAACAGATTGTAAAACAATAAAGTACACCTAAAGAAAACATCCAGTCCGTGTGGGTTAAGAGGATAGGGAAAGATATTCTCAGGTCAGGAAACATGGCAAATCAAAGTACAAGACGGAAGGTAGAAATTAGTCGAGCATCAGAGGGAGGCAGTGGGGAGATTGTTTAACTAGGCTAGGCAAACCATTTAGAGTAGGTACCTTAAGGTATTGGGAGCCATTGTAAGTTCTTAAAAAGGAGAAAGTCATGTTTAAAATTTAATTTATGGAATATTAAACAGGTGTTTTTAGAATATATTGATGAGACAGAAGTCCCAGAGCCTAGGAGAACAGACCAAAGGCTGTGCCATGTGTCAATCTTGAAAGCTTGTTGGCCTGGGCCAGAATGTTGACTAAGAAAATGGAGTGAACTTGAGTGTCATCTCAAAGTCACGGGACTTGGTGATAAACTGGCTATGAAGGCACAAGGATGCAAGTCGTCAAGGATGGCCAAATCATGCCTCAAGGTTTCTACCTTTGTGTCTGGGACAATACAGGGCCATTAACAGAACTAAGGATGCTGGCTGGAGATCCTGTAGAGAGGGGAGTGTGTTTAAAGTTTATATTTAGATGTATGGAGTTAGAGTTGCTGACAGATTATCCAAATTTAAAATATGAAACTGTAGTAGTACAGGAGAGCAGTAGGTTTGGAAGTCAATGATATGGATGTGGTCATGGAAAGTACTTTTCAGGGGGGTGATTCAGGAAGAAGCCAGGATGGACAACCAAAGCTTGAGGGCACATACAAAACTGGGGCCCACATAGGGAGCCAGAGGAGATGTGATCGGATAGGTAAAAAGATAAACATGACGAGATGTTTTCTCAAAAATTCTAGTAATTTGATAGAATCATCTATCTTCTGACTGCTCAAGACCCAGAACATTCTGAATACAGTCAATAGTCCGAACTGCAACTTCTTCTTTTAATCCAGACCCCTCCTGATTCTCATTTTTCTACATATTCATCTCTGCTCTGGCCCCTTCTCTTTTATGAATCTTACCCTGTTCCTGTCTCCTCACCACCACGAAACCCAGATGGTGTGAAGATCTAGATGGTGAAGTCCATTGTGAGAAGTTCTAGCAACTGTACTTTGCTTCATGTGTCTAATCCCCACCTTTCTTTTCTTCCTGCTCTTTATTTTTTATTCTGTTCTTCCATGTTTCTCTCTATATTGCCTCATATTTTCCCACTTGTCCTGAACCCTCAGCCCTTTATGCCAATCTTCTTATCCCTCCTCATCTTTCTATAGTAGAGTGACTAAAATTCATTATCAGTTACTTCCTGTTTAGATCAAATCTGTTACATACTTTCATCAGATCATATTTCTCTCCTTGGAAGCATCTGCTGCAGGTGTAAAGTTTTTAGTATGATTATCTGAATACCATGGTTTCTTCCATTTGCTCCTGAGTAACCTGGGAACAGTGAATGCATAGGCTCATAATATGTTCCTCACATCTGACACAGTGACTGGCCTATAAATATTTACCAGAAGGAAAGTATGAAGAGCCTGAGAGTTGTCACAATGGGATTAGAAACTTTTGCCATGTGTCTCAACTTCCTCTCGAATTCCCATAAGACCCAGGAGCAGATCAGGCAAGTTGAGGACTAGGAGAGCCCCAGGTATTTTATAGCTTTATTTATTTATAAGTTAAAATTTCAAATCAAGGCCTAGTAGTAACCATGAGTTATATCAACTTTAGAAAAGAAAACCAACAGCTTGGCAGGGATATCTTGTAGAGTTGAACCAATTATCTGTATAGGATCCACTGGTCTGTTGATAGGGGTGTGGAATGAGCACAAGGCTATTGACACTTATCATAATATATGAGAAGATGATTGTTTAAAACAGTAATGAATAGGCTTGGGTCAGGCAAACTTTAATGATCTAATAAAGAAGTCATTTTTTATTGCACTTAATAACAAATAACCTTTTCAGGATTTTCTAGTTGTCATAAAATCTATTAAAATTATTATTTGGTGTCAGTGCATAACACTATTTTGATGTATAGCAAAATCTTAGCAAATAAAAAGTTTTGAAAACTTAATTATTTAAAGAGGAAGAAAACACAGATACACCTTTAACAACCATGCAGACAATATAAACCCAGAGGAAGAGGGGAAATAATTTCCCTGGTATCAAGAAGATCTACTAGAGCTCATGGGATAAAATTGAGAAAAGGGACATTTAACCAACAATCCTGAAAAGAAAAAAGAAAAAAAAGCCCTCTTCTTACTGAATATGTTCAAGCTGTGACTTAAGCTTCAGGGAAACTGATAACCATGTCTTTCTTGGACAAGGTGTTAGAAAGCGTATTATAAGAAATATCCTGCGTTGCTGCATTTTCTGATCTAGCCAGACAATTTAGGATGTACAAAATTTATTTCAGTGTTTCTTATATTGTGATATGCTTGTCATCACCTGGTACTGCCATTGAAATTTCTACTAACATCTGCTTACAACTATGTCACTAGCTACCACATACCATGGTGACAATTAAAACATTGTAAATTTATTCTCAAAAGAAATGGGCTCACATAATCAAGAGACTAATAATATTATAATAATGTAATTTTTAATGCCTCGGAGACACAGGCCATTCATCCTGTAATGCTGGGCTGTTTTTTAATGAAGGAATTAAATATATTAAACAGGAGCAAAGAAAGGAAACACATCTGTTGATTGTGTGCTTAATTAACCCTATGGAAAACACAGGTACAACTGCAGAGAAGTGTAGCCAAGAAGATAACAGACAGAAGACATGAATCCAGGTTTGATCCAGGCAGCTATGGATCTGGGTCTATCAACTTGGGTCATTATCAAGTTGCATCTCGCTGGTCAAAGCATTGATCTATTGGTACCTATTTTCTCATCTGAAAAGGGGATGGTACAAGCTTCTGTAGTTTTATAAAATGCATAAGAAGGCACTTTGGAGAGTCTAAAGGACTGTACCCATGTAAGAGATAACTTGGAGCATGATCTCAAAAGCTTTTATATTTAACTATGTAATGTGCTTTTTTAATTTTTTGTGCTTACATTTAAATCTGGATGTGTCTAGTGCTCTGGGAATTCACAACACTTCAAGCCATATAATGAAGCCACACTGTGAGCACTTAATTGACTTATAGTAGGTGCTAATTCTTAATAAGAACTTTTAAAACGTGGCTTATTGTGAATAAACCATAATTCAAAGAATCTACTCACATATAAATTAGATTTACCTGTAGCTTAGAAAGTTACACTTTAAATAAGATCTGAATAAAACATCTGGAAACTTTATTTCCAGGTTTCTATGGTGAGTGACTGATAAATGTGAGATAATATTTCAAAATTAGAAAAGCATCCTTTGTCACCAATAGACAAGTTAGTAAGTTATTCCATGAACTTGAATTAAAAAACAACAGTTGACTCATCCGTCCATTCATATATTCTTTCATCCATTGAATCTCTGTTTGCTCAGTAAATGGTAAGTGGGTCTGGTAGCTGCTGGTGCTGGTGGTACAAGAAGGCCGCACTCAGTCAGCATGGCCCAGTGCAGATGAACGAGGCATGTGTGGCTAGTGTCCTAATTGGCCAATGCCTCTATATCACTTCTGAGTACAGGAATGAAAAGGCAAGGCTCTGGCCCGAGGGAGTGTTCTATCTCATTGAAAGGCAATATGATCAATCCTATATTGAAGTAATTCACAGTATCCTCAAGAAGAGCAGATAAAAAGACATGTAGCACTGCCCTGGGGAGGTTAAAGAAGACTTCAAACGAAAGGTCATAGTGAACAAGAAGGAAAAATGGAGCAGCCCAGGCAGAAATGGAGAGCATATTCCAGAAGGAGGGAAAAATTTTCAGAGCAGAGACGTGTGAGCTAATGTGAAGTGTTGCAGAAAAACAAGTGTCCATTGTTGGCTGAGAATAAAACTCTTGGAGTAGAGTGCAGGAGGTAAGACTGAAATGGAAGAAAAATCAAGTGTGAATTATAAGATTTATGACAAAAATAAAGATGAACTATGGAAGCATTTTAATGACATGATCACATTTGTGATGAGCTTAGGCAAGGATGCTGTGTGTAAGAAATGTAGATGGTTTCCTAGGGAGCTTTCTGAAGTTCGGACATGATAAAGCAGTCAAGTGCAATATACTAAAGAAAATTGCAAATAAGAAAAATTCAAGTGTATGGTTCTTTTTTGTTGTTGTTTATTTTTCATATTCTACATATGAGTGAAATCATACAGCAATTGTTTTTCTCCATTTATTTCACATGATATAATACCCTCAAGGTCCATCCATGTTGTGACAAACAGCACAATTTCATCTTTTTTATGGTAATATGTATATACCTATACAACACCACCTTTATCCATTCATCCCATAATGGGCATTTAAGTTGTTTCCATATCTTGATATCATAAATACTGCCTAGATGAACATGGGGGTGCAAATATCTTTTTTGATTACTGTTTTCATATTCTTTGAAAACATATTCTTTCATATTCATTTTTCATATTCATTAATATCCCACAAATGGGACAGGTGAATCATATGGTACTTCTATTCTTTTTTTTTTTTTAATTTTATTTTATTTTTAAACTTTACATAATTATATTAGTTTTGCCAATTATGGTTCTTTAAATGTTATTAGTGGTGGTGGCTTAGTCACTAAGTTATGTCCGACTTTTGTGACCCCATGGACAATATAGCCCACGAGTCTTCTCTGTCCATGGAATTTTCCAGACAAGAATATTGGAGTGGGTTGTCATTTCCTCCTCCAGGGGATTTTCCTGACCCACGGATTGAACGCAGAATCTCCTGCATTGCAGGCAGATTCTTTACCAATTGAGCCACCATTAGATGCAAGATGGACTTAAAGTTTTCTAGAAAGATATGTTAACTCCACTACACTAAAAAGTCAATAAAGGAATTTGACCCCCATAACTTCTCAAAGTGTTTCCATGAAGACCATGTGAACATAAACAATTATCCAAAGAATTTGAGATGAAAGAATCCCTACAGTAAATAAGGAACTTTCATTCCCAAAATAATCCAGATTCTCTGTTATTCTGAGCCTCCAAAAATTGCTTGATCTCACTTATTTTTGTGTAGACTTATCCGAAACTGATGTCTTTAACAGCAGTTTCTATGGAGCTCAGTAAAATTGTGCCAGAGATACAGGAAAGAAAAGGTAAAGAGAAAAAGGAACTGTGAACGAATTATCTTTGCAATGTTGGCTTTTCTTCAGAGATGGCCATGGTCTTTCCCCTTTGCAAAATAGCATTTAAAAACAGAATCCTATATCTACAGATGATCTGAGGGAGTAGCCCAGCTGTGCTTTTCATATATGCACCTAACTTATTTCAAGGGTGTTTTTGTTTTATTTTTACAGCTGCAAAGTGTTAGCAATCCAAAAAGAGCTGCCAAGAGTACAATCAGATGAATTAGCTTAGGCCTGGTTTTCGTGGTATATTCAGAGATGTTCTAAATAAGTTCCCTGTGCAGTTTCTGAATACCCTGAGTGATCAGAGCTGGTTCCCAAACAAGGTTGGAATGGTTATTTCCCCATTTGCAGCTGCTTATTTGATTTTTAAAAAGACCCCTTGAAACATTTTCAGTTCAGTCAGTTCAGTTCAGTCGCTCAGTCGTGTCTGACTCTTTGCGACCCCATGAATCGCAGCACACCACATTCCCTTAAAAAACTGTTATATAGGCCTATATACAAGTAAGGTTGCTGTTATAACATGAAAACTGGAGACGCTGACAGTCAGTGAAATCCTCATGAAGACCAAGCATAGAACTGAACTTCAGGTGCAACTCAGTTGTTGGATATGTTATAATAACCAGCAAATCATAAATTCAAATAATATTACATGCTGTTTTCCTCTGACTTCCACCATAATATTCAAGAAATATTCCTCTCCAAAGTGAAATAACCCAGGGGTCTGATAGGAATTTTTTTGTTGAGAAACATTAAAAGGCAATCCTGTGGTTTCTAGAATATAATAAACCTTGGAGAACATATATGGCTTCCTGAACTTGGCAACAAGTCACCAACCTTTGGATCTCCTTTCTGCTTTAGCTGTACTTCCTTTCAGCTGACCATAGAGATACATCTTTTTCCTGATCCTACACATGTAGTTCTTGGACACTAGCTCTTGTGAAAGTGCTTGTTTTGCCTGGTGACTTACAACAATTGGTCATACCTGTGAGTGATTCACTAGTAGCGACACATTGAACATGTGACCTATTTTGGCTTCACATCTCACCAAGCTAGAGGTGTTGGCCTTCCTACTTTTCCTTCTTATCCATTCTGAAAGTGTAGAATACTATTTTTCTTAAAGCTGTGCTATTCTTTTTTCTGAGATATTTGGGGTTTTCTTTAAGTCAGTCTTTTCTGCTGGTTATAGTCAATACCCTATGGAGAAGATCACTAGAAAGTCATAAGAGGACTAGTGTGACTTTGGGGTAAACATGACCAGTAAGTCAGATGTTCTTCTCAGCAATGATTCCATGTGTCTCTTAGGTTAGCCCTGGAACTTAGAAGAGAAGCCTCAGCTCAGGTGTTTTCTCTGACCTCAGATTGAGTTAGGTGCCCTGCTAGGTGGTTCCGCAATGCTCTGTCTTTTCATATTGCTGGGAGTGATATGTTTAGACATCTCTCACATGGATTCGATTGTGAGCACCTTGAGAGCTGGGGCAGTGCAATAGGGCATCATCAACCTAGCACTGTCTTGTGTTCCTGCATCACCAAGGTTTTAGCAGTGTCTGAAACATAATAGATGCTCAATAATAAGGGTTTTGAATGAATTAATCATGAATACTATGGATAAACAATTATGCTACAGAAAATTTCTGAAATAAGAATTAGTGAGCCTATATTCTAAACTAAACTTGCTGTGTCACTCTGGATGATTTATTAAGTCAAATCTGTTATTTCTACTAAAGGGTTTGGACCAAATTATCTTTAGTGTTTCCTTCCAGCTCTGAAATACTATGATTGTTGCAGGGTTATTTCAGACCCATGAGTCTATGATAGGATGTTAACCTAGTAAAATTGATTCTGGGTACTGTCACATTGTCAAATTTGGGGGCTCTCTTCTAAACAAGTAAAAGCAAAAATGATGTAGATGAGAGATCAGAAAATTTAGAATTTGCCATGCTAGAAAAAGTTATTCAAATAAAGAAACTGTGGTTGGTTGGTAGGCTTGACTTGGATATTCAAAAGTCTACTATTGGTTAGAAGCTTCACTATGCATCTGTAACATACCATGTGAGTATGTGCTAAGTCGCTTCAGTTGTGTCTGACTTTTTATGATTCTATGGACTGTAGTCCGCCAGGTTCCTCTGTCCACGGGAATTCCCAGGCAAGAATACTGAAATGGGTTGCCGTGTCCTCCTCCAAGGGATCTTCTTGACTCAGTGATTAAACCTGCATCTCTTGGCATTGGCTGGCAGGTTCTTTACTACTAGCACCATCTGGGAAACCCCTATAACATAGTATCAATAAATAAATTATATTTATAATTTTGATCATCGGACTCAACCAAACTAAAGAAAGTGGGCTCAAAGTTGAGGTTTAAATCAATTAGAACATTTTATTGCCTGCTAAATGAATGTAAAAAATAATTATTATTTAATAATAAAATATATTTGTGTGAAATTGATTTTATTAGCCTTACCTTTGGTAGTCCAGGCATCCAATATCATGCAGAATTCAGCATACCTTCTGGAGTAGCCTAATCCCCAAATACTCCTACAAGTGTGCTCTGAGTTTTGATAACATTATCATCTTAAACCCCTTTGGGTTAAAACTTTGAAGTTCCTTGTTAGAATGTAAATAAGTATCCTTATTCGTTAATTTAACAAATAGCTGTTGAATACTTATTATGGGCTCAAAATTGAGGACTTAACTATTTGCCTGGCACTGTGCTGGGAACTTAGGTCTCAAAAGTAAGTTAAATAATACTGTGGTTCATTCTTAAATTTTAAAATACTGATGCATTAATTCCTTAGGTCATCATCATCATCATCATCATAGCCCATTATTTATATCTAATAATCCAGGTTAGTTTTTCTCATTAAGAAGTCCTGGGAGAATGGAACTTGTGATGAATAAAGTCTTACTTAAAAAAAAAAAAGGAAGGTATCTAGAACATGAAGGACCTTGGAAATACAGAACAGAATAGGATTCTTGTATATGTGGTCCCATAGACAACAGCTTTAAGAACTCTAGAAGAATCAAACAGAGAGAAAAACATGGGCAGAGGGACTGGTATTTCCTTTGGATAGCCTTCAATACAGCTACAGCCTGAAGTATGTTTTGTTTTAGGAACTTAGATCAGCAATCCATTAAGTGACCTGAATGGTTGTGCCAATCAGTAAGTGGACAGACACTTCTTAACAATAACTATATGGAAAAATCTAAACCTGGAGGAGGGCATGTTGTCATTAAAACTGTAGATTTATCTAAAGCTGCCATAATAGGAAATTATTATATGTGAATTGGTTTCTTGGCAAGAAAACATGGGGTGGAGGAAGAGGAGGTGACCTGTATTTGTACAAATGGGTCAGTAAACCAACAAATCTATAGTTCAGAGCTTGCCAGGAAAATGTAGACATATACCAAGGAGTTGACTTTATTTCTAAAATAAATGATGCTTTAGGAATTCGAAGAGATGTGGGGCAATACTTCAATCTTCTCTGATTGAAAATTGATTAGCACTTTGGGGGAAAATGTGTAACCAGTTGAACTGCAAATTAAGGTAAATTAAAATAGGCTGCTAAGTAATTCATCACTGGGTGAGTACAGTGGACATTTATCGATTTGCACTCTATCTACCAATACATATTCTTCTGGATTGCATGGTCAATAACTAAGGTTGTTGGTGGTCTGTACTGAAAGACATTCCTTAGGCTATAATGTGTCATCAGGTTAGAATTTGCTTCATGCCATGTTAGCCTTACCACAGGACAGTAGCAAGATGTCACATTTTCTTGATATTGAGCTATTAGCTCAGAGCATCAACATGTATTCCCAATTTATTAGTTTCTGAATTGAATTGAGTTTTCTTTTACCTTGTATGTCCATGAATAGGTTACTGTAAATCTAGCTTCTGAGATTTAAATAAACATGATCAATTTTTAATATATATATATCCATAATATCCCTCTTATATTTTATGAACAAACTAGGGGATGAAAAATATATATCTTCTGCCATTCAGAGGACAGGACAAATGAAAGTGCTGGAGTGAACGTCTGAGAACATTCTGTCCTTTTCCAGTTCTGATGTGGTCTTCTGTCCTTAGTTATGACTCCATTTTTTCCTAGCTCTTCTCCCTCATTTTCTTCTCCCCACCCCCTAATGGGGCAGCTGGGCTGTGTGAAAGGTCCCTTCCAGACAGAAGCAGAAAGCTGCATATGACTCAAGGTGAGAAGGTGTAGGGCATGGAGATAATAAGTACTGCCTGGCGCTCTCGTTGCCAACACACTACCCGTGCACACACGCTCACTACACTTGTATAGAAGTTAGGAATGGAGGAGATTGAAACTGACCCTGCTGGGAGGAGTAGGAGAGTGTTCTAAGTTTGTTATTAATATGCATAGGGAATTTTCATTTAAGGCAATGTAAAACCATGTGAGAAGAGTGGAAAATAGTGTGAGGAAGGACAAGGAGGAGTTTGGAGTATCACCAAGTGGGAAAAAGACAGTTATCAACCATTTTCAATGTTATGGTTTGGGAAACTGAGGTTCAGTAAATTATTTAACTTTCCCAAGGTTATTCAACTTAAAGTAGTATGGAGTTGAGATTCTAACTTAAAGTTGACTCCAAAGTTACATTTCTTTTTTATTGCACTATCTCACCTTCCTAACTAAATGAAATCTAGATAAGAAACCCATATTGGATAAGCTGTAGTTGTGTATCTGTAAGTATATGACATTTTTCAGTATTTTGAGATATGATTTTCTCAGTGCAGAATATGGTTTCAAATTACAATCAAACCTCGACTTGAAAGTTCCAGTGTGGGTGACCTAGAAATTAATGCCATGAAACCCAGAAGACCTTTCTTCTCAACCCCAACCAATCCTTTACATTTAGATCTCATGACCGTTACCTTGTGACTGTGAAGGAGAAACCCACAGTGGTGTGACATATGCATTTGATGTGTGTCTCAATGGGCTTGATTGATCATGCCAAACCATTCACACTTGGATTTCCCTTGAGATCTACTGTATGCAGCTCACAGTCAGATGACCTGGGGGCATCTGTGCCCCTAGGATACATTTATATCCTCTGTGCAAAACTGATTGGTATCCAGCATGTGACCTTAGCCCCATCACTCCATGTTCCAACCCAATTCTGTCTAGTATTTGTGCTTCAAGAGCCAGACATCTAGCTGACAGAAATAACCTATTCTTGGCTTAGCCTGCTCTGGGGAGAGTCAATGGTGGGATCATTGCTTATAAAAATACACACACACAAATAACTCAGACTTTATGTGCACTTGTGAATGACACTATTTTTACATTTAAATCAAATTATGATACATACCCATAAATACCTGGGGAGATTGTTATTATTTCTGGGGGATCCTGATGTACATGATGGGGGGAAATGAGGAAAATACACTGTCCATATCAAAATCCACCAGTTTACAAACCCTCATACCACACAAACCCCTGATCTCCTTCCAGAAATATTAGCAACAACACTATTAGCACTAATCACAGAACAATTGTTATGGGGCCAAATTAATCTGTATTGCTTAGTTTAATATGGCTCAAAGCCTGAAAAAGACCTTGCTGCAGACTGAAATACCTTGTTTTTAAACTTTTCTAGTACTGTTTGTGAAATATCTTGACTAGTATTTTTGCTTTTGTTCTTGTTTTAAACATCAAATATTCTAGCCACTGCTCCAGTTTCTGTGCTGTATTGGTTTTCAACTTTTTTTTTTTTTACTTTCAAGATTTGGTAAGTCCCAATAAAATGGAAGAAAATGTGTTCATCCATCTTTGTTCTTCTTTAATAGAGATTTGTTTCAATCATGTTGCTATCTGCACTTGAAAATAACAGGCTCATAGAATTTTAGTCTGAAGTTCAAAAATGTGCAAACAGCATAAAGGAAATCTTAGAAAACCATCCACGTTTGCCTAAGGCTTCTAAAACCCTTATAAAAATGTATTTCTAAAACATTATTAACATCCATCTCCTACCTTCATGAAAGCAATCAAAATAAAGTCTGTTTCAGCTCACTGTGTCTCTCACCTACATTAACCAGGTAAAAACCGAAAAGGAGAGTCCATTTTTTCTCACCTACATTTGTGCTGAGTTCAGGTCCAGAAACACAGAAGACCCTGGAATTGCCTTACCTCTGAGGTTGTTTCCCCCCCAAATATGTAACTTCTGACACAATCTTTCTCTGATTCAATTTTATCCATGTCCTTTTGTTTGCCACAAACCTTTTGAGGAAAATGATGTGCTTACCATAAAACAATATTCTCTGCCCACCACAGTTGATGGGAACTAGTGTTGAAATCAAGAGCTTTTCAAACTTTCTTAATTTAGTAGTTGGGAATTCCCAGTGATGGGCTGAGTAGAAAGAAGATCAAATGGTTGGGAACGCAGAAGTGGGTCTGCTTAGTTTCTGAAGCCAAGAACACTTCCAAAGCAGGCTTTAGTAGGCAGCGCGGAGAGGCAGCTGCTGCTCAGCTGAGGGGACTGCTGGTTGCTACATGTTTTTATTATCTTAAAATCCTCGCACCTGCCAGAAACACCTCCCTTTGGAACAAGTTCAGCTCTTTCTTGGCCCTTTCCCTTCTGGAAGCAGACACAGAAACAGGGAAGTATACAAAGTGGAGGCAAGGGAATTTGCACATGTTCAAAAATATGGAAAGAGCCATTGCCCTTTCAATGTAGCTTTCATGGAACTCTCCTGAGTCATCCCAGTTGCCATTTGGACATTCTTCAAAGCAGCATGAACACTCCTAGGACAGCACATTATGCTTGAAAAAAATGGTTGTCAGAATAAGAGAATTCGCTTCAGTATGATGATTGATACATATATCACACATACATACATATATGAAGATTATCACATACACATATACGTGTATAATTTTTTTTTCTAAACCTAAAATAACTTGTCTGTTGTAAACATTTAGAAAAATATAGGAGCATGATCCCATAAAATTATAATGGGCTTTCCTGGGTCACGAGAACTCTTTATTTATTACTATCATTATTATTATTAATTATATGTCATTATTATCATCAATATTATTAACAGCACCAAGCATGGAGCATGAAGCATGGCATCCGTGTTTTTCAAGTCACCTCATGAGTCATAAGGACATACTAATATAGATCATTACACTTTGATCTGAATCAACTCATTCAACCCTTAGGGCTGAAAAAATACATGTTCACTTAACTATGTGTATCACAGGGTATTATTCCCTAGCCCCTGTGAAGCCAACCACGTACTTCTTTCCCATAGCACTGGGCAAAGGATGCTTGTGGGAGGAGCTCCTACAGGAGCAGGAGTGGGGGTCCCAGCCAGGATTCCTTGCTAGAAGAACCCTAGGGAACTTTGTGCCAGCTGTGTGTGTGAAGCGAAGCTGCTCAGATTCTGGCAACAAAGTCGTAGTACCCTCAAGGGTCCTTTTCTTTCCCTGGCACAGTCTGCTGATTTCCTGTGATGCTCCCATCAGGGCATGAAGCCACTCTATGACAAGTCTGTAGTGGTATCAGATTCTCCATGACTACAGTGCTATTCCATGTCATGCAGCTTTTATTGAGGACAAATTCACTTAATCCCATCTTACAGGAAGTGGAAGAAATGTTTTAAATATGATTTTTAAACGTCTAGAGTATCAATGAACTTTTCACTGTGGGTTTTATGCACAGGAAATCAATTTGTGTGCTGCCAAATAGCATAACCAAAATCAAAGTCAGTTGTAACTAAAGATACTCTTGGAGAAGGAAATGGCAACCCATTCCAGTACTCTTGCCTGGAAAAATCCCATGGATGGAGGAGCCTGGTGGGATACAGTCCATGGGGTCGCAAAGAGTCGGACACGACTGAGAGACTAACACAAAGAGATGAAGATGGAGATTATAAACATTTATAGTACTGATTTGTATAACCTGCCTCTCTACCCCAGGTCTTAACGTAACCCCACCCTAACCTTTCATAACTAAGAAAATGAAAGGGATTCCAGGAGTGTGAAAGTAGGTCTTTCTTCACTGTAGACCTAGGCAAGTGTTGTTCATCCTTGAGAGTCTCACTCTTTTTATTAAACTTGCCTAAAGTTGCCAATACTAGGCTGAGGTTGCACAGGTGATATGACAAAGGTCATTGAAATCTGGATTGCCCACTTGGTGTTCTTCCTTCCTTAAAGGACTCTCTGTTGTCATTAAGGAGACAGAAGAGAAGTGTCACCACCCACATGCTGGTTTGTTTAAGAGAATATAGAGCACGTTGTTATGGTATATTATAAACCTTTCAAGAGACTTTTATATATCACAGGAAGCTAAAATTGAAAAAGAGTGAGCAAGTGAATGAAAAAACAAATTTTTGAGCCATGGTTTCCTCCTTCCAAGTTTTTCTTTTATAGTGTTTATTTTTATTTATTTATTTGGCTGCACTGTGTCTTAGTTACAGCACATGGGGTCTTTAGGTGCAGCATGTGGGATCTAGTTCCCCAGCCAGGGGTCAAATCTAGGCCCCCTGCATTGGGAGCACAGAGTCTTATCCACCGGACCACCAGAGAAGTCCCTCTCTTCCAAGTTTTGAAGTTTTGATCAAGAGGAAGAATGGCCAGTCATCTTTTCTGGGTTTGGTTTTCAATATTCAAGATGTAAAGTAAAACAGAACTCAAATACTCTTCTAATGCAGCAGGAGAGGTAGGGAAGGCAGAATTATTACAGAAGAGGGAGCAAAAAAGAACTATAGCAGATATGGTGTTCTCCTTCACTTCTTTCCATTAAAAAATAAGTAACTCCATGCTATTTGCTCCTGATTTTAGTTCATTTTGTATGTAGATCTTGATAGAAACAACCTCTTTTTTATAAGATACAAAATATGTCCCCTAGTGTGAGAACCAAACTGCTATAGCAAAAGAATCTGGGAACATGCTCATGGAGAATCTCTGTGACTGAATTCATCTCCACTGTTGAGCTGATCCCACTGCTTAGTGGAACCCATCTAGCCATCTCTGCAGGGCCCATTCTCAGCTGCAATGGACAAGTGAGCATCATCGTCATCCGAGGTATAGAACAGTTCTTTTTTCAAACTCAACCTCAAAGCTCTTTTGCAAGATTTGTTACAGAGCTGAACGGTGCCTGTATTATATCAGTCAC
The DNA here is from genome assembly GCF_000754665.1 of Bison bison bison. NCBI lineage: Eukaryota > Metazoa > Chordata > Mammalia > Artiodactyla > Bovidae > Bison > Bison bison. Next base: position 5,677,639 of record NW_011494690.1, on the reverse strand, counting down.
TGTCTTGTGGCTGAGACACTGATATCCTGTAACCCCAAGAAGCTGACCCTTGTGATTACAGTCCAAGTAGAAACTCCCCAAAATGGGAGCTAAATTCTATGTGGAAGACAATTTAAAAATAAATATGGCATTATCATTTTGGAAAGTGCCTATATGCTATAAAACAGATATACATTATTCATGACATAATAAAAATTAGACTAGAACCATCATTTATGAAAGGTTAAGCTATGATTTTTTATGAGAGCTAGAACAACTCTAGATATCTGTAAACTTTGCTCCTTGTATCTCTAGTTATATGGAGCTTTTCACCTTTTGATTGTGTTGATTCAAACTTATTTCTGTTTTGGGCTCCTGAGTGACCCATCTGCAATGAGCTGTGGGCTCTGATCCAGCCTCTCATGCTCAGATGACCACAACTCATGAGCCGTATTGGTGGGAGCTCAGAGAGGTCACCACTGCTTGGCCAGCCAGGAGCATACTTGCTCCTGTGCGTCCCTGCAGTCCCAGCCTGTGCCATGCATGCCTCCATGGTCCATCCTTTGTTTATTTTGTTGGGAGCAGTTTGTAGGGCCGGGGAATGGATGGACTGAATAAACACATTTTTGCACTATGAATTTCAGAGGCAGTTAACTATGGCAAAAGGCCAAGTGAACCTACGGTAATATATAAAGGCTGGTATCCTGCTTCGGATAAAAGAGGTACAGCCTCTACAGGAGCTAAAGTTTAGGATTGAAGCAGTGAGTTGATGAAAAGAAGAGGTAAGGATGAAGTAAGAAAGTGAGTAGTCTGAACTCCACATACTACATTTCATTCTTCTCTGCATCGTTCTGCTTCCAGTATGCAGGGGTATGTGTTTGATTGATTTCTCTATCTCCGACCCCAGTGAAAGTCTAATATCTGGGGCTGTGTGTGTGTGTGAGCATGTGTGTGCGTGCATGCACTTGCATGTGAATGCTGTGATACCAACACCTGTTAAAAACTGCAGGAATCAAAGACCTTAACCAAGGCCAAAGATTCAGAGGCATAGTAAATAATAGAATTTGGTATAATATCATCGAAGCCATATAAATAAACATGTTTCTGTGAAACAGGAATACACTGAGGTATAGATGAACTTATGTATTGCTAGAGGTCATTTAGATTGATACAACACTTTGAAAAGCAATTTGACCTTAGGTATCAAGAGCTATCAAAGCAAATAGTGCATACATTTTAACCTGGTAACCCCACTTGTGGGATTGTAGCCCAGGGAAAGAGAGTAAAAGAAAGAGAAAGCCATACACATAGAAATGTCCATCACAGTGCTGTGCACAATAGTGAAATCCTGGAAACCGTCTAAGTGCCCAACAGGAGAAGAAAGGATAGTGTGCAGTCATTCAGAAGGCCATATCACAGCTTGTTAATATGATGGTCATGAAGTCTACGTAACAACACTAAAAATGCGTAATATAAAATATTGAGGAAAAATACAAAATTGTATCAACTGTGTGGTTGCAATTGTGTAAAAATGTAAATGTACATGAGCAGAGACAAAAATGGTAATGAACAACCATAAAACAGCTCCATAAACGATATGATAGTAGGTGGTTTCGTTCTTTTTATGGCTTATGGATTCCAATGTACTTTTTAACAAGAATGAGGGGGAAAATGTGAGCTTACGCTTATCATCAAGAAAAATGACAAAAAATTATAGGGCAAGGCACCAAGAAATGTATGTATTTGCGGATTCATGTGCGCGTGCACTTATTTCAGATTCCTCAGGGGATGATGACATTTTTAAATTTTAACTTCCAAGCTGTGGTTGTTTAGAAAATAAAAATTTTGAGCATGAGAACTATGACAGTGAGACATTTTATGAGCACTAAATTCAAGCGAAATTACAAGGAGGAGATAAGTTTGATTTTATTTCACAGTGGCAACCTGTTTCAATTTTATGCCCTTAGTCATAGAACTAATCTTTCAAAAGTTGCAGGTGAAATTACTTAAAAATTTGTCACACTTCAAATGACAGTTTTGGAGCTCTAAAGAACATAAATATTTTTACTTTATCACATAATTGCCTCTAACTACCAGTTAATTTAGCTATATGGCTGTAAAGTTGTTTTCTGAAGTGATGATGTCCCAGTGGGGTTGTATAAAACACCTTTCGCCCACACCCACGCCTATCACCCTTACTTTTAGCTGGCCGATTACAGCCCTGCTAATAGCTCACATTTCCTGCCTGAAAGAGACATTTTAAAACTACTAATGTATTGTACCATTGAATATTGAACTTAAAAGAGAGAGAACCAGGGGGGTAAAAGGACCTTAAATCATGATTAGAAATGAAGCTGAAGTTCTATTAGGGGTGCAAACCAGGCTTCATTCAGCTATGTGTGAGACCAAAGCCTTTTTTCTATCTTATTCCCGTCTTAAGAAGGGCATTTCACTATTGTTTGATAAGACAAAAGAATTGTAAAATATATGTAAATGAATAAATTGCATCTGACAGGCTTTCCCAAGCTTTTATAGAAAGTGGATTAAATATAAAGATGTATTTCTTATTAGAGAAATACAGGGTCCAGGAGAAAACAATGCATATACTCTTAGCAATCTATTTTCGGAGGAAGGGTGACAGGATCAGGGTGACTCTGATCACAAGTATGATCAGAGGAGAAGGATGAGAAGGAGACAGGCTGTAGTCCAGCATGAGAAAGAAAACAGACTTCTCCATAAGGACCTTCTGTGTGCCAGGGGATATCTGTGTGTTATCTCATTTAACCCTCTGTGACCACACCATGAGGTACCTAAATATGTCTCCACAATATTGACGGAGAGCTGACAAGCCCGAGGGTTGAATTACTTGGCCAAGGTCACACAGCTACTGAGTGGTGGAGACAGGATTTGAACTCAGACACTCCAGCTCAAGAGGACATAAGGTTTTGTTTCTGCCCTCCAAGGGTCTCTGCTTCCCCGAGTCCTGTAGAAGTTCTATAGTCAAATCCCACTGGCCTTCAAAGTCAGATTCCCTGGGGATTCCCTGTCCCTTGGCCAGATCCCCAGGTTGGGAAGCCTGACATGAGGCTCAAAACATTCACAACAGCGGGAGAACTTCTTTGGTATTTTTTTTCTCCAGTTTGTGGGTCGCCCACCTGGAGAGTATGAGATTTGATTTTAACGTCATTGCACCTCTCCTACCATCTCACTGTGGCTTCTCCATTGTCCTTGAATGTGGGGTGTTTTTTCTTGGTGGGTTCCAACACCCTGCTGTTGATGGTCATTCAGCAGCTAGTTTTGATTTTGGTGTACTCAAAGAAGAAGAGCACACATCCTTCTACTCCACCATCATGGGCTTCTCCCCAGGAGCCCATATTCATAACCATCATTCTCTCCAGCTTCCTTACATAGTCATGAGCAAAGAGTCCGAAGACTGCAGATATTTAGCCTGGAAGAGAACAAGAACAGGTATGAATGCAAGTTAGATGAGAAAATAAGTATAGTCCATCAGTATAGTTTTACAGAATAAATGGTTGGCACTCTGGGGGGAAAAAAAAGATGCTCTTTGGGGAGAAGAAGGTATAGCAATGGAAGAAAACAAACTTTGTCACAGGATAAATCTGCTTAGGGTTCACCATGGTCCTGCTAGACAGGAAATTGTGTTAATGGTTTCAGCATTCAGTTTTCTTTCAGTGCCCAAGAAAGCAGCTTTATGTTTTCACTCTTTTTCCATCCTGCTGCTCATTTTTAGCAAGACATGTGGCTGTGAAGCCAAACCCAAAGTGACACATAGATAATGAATGGCGGCATTATGTGCAGGGCGTGCAGCCCCCAGGGTCCTCTGGTGTATGTCACTGCTGTAGGCAACACCTTTGATAGTCTCAGGTAAAGGTTCTGTTTTTGGTCGTGGAGCTTCTGTGTATTTTCTGTAATAAGCACTCAGTGGGGAAGTGCTAAAACAAGGAGGTCTGTGTTCTCAGAAGGATTATGGTGAGCCTCGGATGAAACCACACTCAGCAGGGCTCAATCCAGAATAAATGATTCATAATTATATGTGAAGACAAGGTTTGAGTTACATATTAGTTTTGCTCTGAAAATAGTTTTGCATCTCATAAGAAGGCAGTGTTTTCTGGACAGGAATTGAAGCTTCCGAGAAGATCCATTTTGGGTGTTAAATTCCTAATGTGTGTTCAGAGAATGGATACAGCCACCTTTTACTTAACAACAAAGACAGGTAGACTGGAGCCATTTCCCAAGGAGAACATTGAACTGGTCTGAATGCATAGCATACTGGTTAGTGCAGTCTTAAGACATAGGTACAGAGAAGGCAGTGGCACCCCACTCCAGTACTCTTGCCTGGAAAATCCCATGGACAGAGGAGCCTGGGAGGCTGCAGTCCATGGGGTCACTAAGAGTCCGGCATGACTGAGCGACTTCACTTTCACTTTTCACTTTCATACATTGGAGAAGGAAATGGCAACCCACTCCACTATTCTTGCCTGGAGAATCCCAGGGACAGGGGAGCCTGGTGGGCTGCCATCTATGGGGTCACACAGAGTCAGACATGACTGAAGCGACTTAGCAGCAGCAGCAAGAGGTAGGTAAGCTTTGCTTGCAGGCCCCAGGGTGTCCTAATGCCACTTACCCCCAACTACATCTGTAATAGCCTTGCCCACCCCATAGCCAGGCTTCATCTTCTCATAACTGCTCTCCACTGTTAAACTCTCAACTCCCAAACCCTAAAGAACTTGATCCCTCAAAGCAAACTGATAAATTAATTCAATCTAACATGTTAATGGCACATAACATCCTAAAACACAACCTTTTCTGTGAAACACATTTACATTTAAATAACTTTCATTGTTTTAACCTGAAATAAAGTGAATAATATGAGCTAAATGGTCAATCCTTTTGAGACCCTTTGGCCAGTGGACAGTGGGGACAAGCTAGAGTTGTTTCATCCAGGGATTTTCAAAACTTACTCATCATCAAAATCACCTGGGAGGGGCTTGTTAAAACCTGGGTTTGTACCCCTCCCCAGAATTCCTGATTCAGAAAGACTGGAGGGCTGGGATATTTGCATTTCTAGCCAACCCCTAATGTTTCTACCTGGGTACCACACTTTGGAAGCCACTAGTTCTGATCTTGTAGTGCCTTTGGTTATTATCAAATCACATGGTATAGTAGATGATGACTGTAATTTGGGTGAAACTATGGTAAAGAAGCCAAAGTATGGATGCTCTCATGGTTCAGTTCAGTTCAGTCGCTCAGTCATGTCCGACTCTTTGCAACCCCATGAATCGCAGCACGCCAGGCCTCCCTGTCCATCACCAACTCCCGGAGTTCACTGAGACTCACATCCATCAAGTCAGTGATGCCATCCAGCCATCTCATTCTCTGTTGTCCCCTTCTCCTCCTGCCCCCAATCCCTCCCTCCCAGCATCAGAGTCTTTTCCAATGAGTCAACTCTTCGCATGAGGTGGCCAAAGTACTGGAGTTTCAGCTTTAACATCATTCCTTCCAAAGAAATCCCAGGGCTGATCTCCTTCAGAATGGACTGGTTGGATCTCCTTGCAGTCCAAGGGCTGTCTCA
>NW_011494690.1:5639428-5671967 GCF_000754665.1 Bison bison bison | reverse complement strand
ATCAATTCTTCGGTGCTCAGCCTTCTTCCCAGTCCAACTCTCACATCCATACATGACCACAGGAAAAACCATAGCCTTGACTAGACGGACCTTTGTTGGCAAAGTAATGTCTCTGATTTTGAATATGCTATCTAGGTTGGTCATAACTTTCCTTCCAAGGAGTAAGCGTCTTTTAATTTCATGGCTGCAGTCACCATCTGCAGTGATTTTGGAGCCCAAAAAAGTAAAGTCTGACACTGTTTCCACTGTTTCCGCATCTATTTCCCGTGAAGTGATGGGACCAGATGCCATGATCTTCATTTTCTGAATGTTGAGCTTTAAGCCAACTTTTTCACTCTCCACTTTCACTTTCATCAAGAGGCTTTTGAGTTCCTCTTCACTTTCTGTCATAAGGGTGGTGTCATCTGCATACCTGAGGTTATTGATATTTCTCCCAGCAATCTTGATTCCAGCTTGTGTTTCTTCCAGTCCAGCGTTTCTCATGATGTACTCTGCATAGAAGTTAAATAAGCAGGGTGACGATATACAGCCTTGATGTACTCCTTGTCCTATTTGGAACCAGTCTGTTGTTCCATGTCCAGTTCTAACTGTTGCTTCCTGACCTGCATACAGATTTCTCAAGAGGCAGTTCAGGTGGTCTGGTATTCCCATCTCTTTCAGAATTTTCCACAGTTTATTGTGATCCACACAGTCAAAGGCTTTGGCATAGTCAATAAAGCAGAAATAGATGTTTTTCTGGAACTCTCTTGCTTTTTCCATGATCCAGCGGATGTTGGCAATTTGATCTCTGGTTCCTCTGCCTTTTCTAAAACCAGCTTGAACACTGGGAAGTTCACAGTTCATGTATTGCTGAAGCCTGGCTTGGAGAATTTTGAGCATTACTTTACTAGCATGTGAGATGAGTGCAGTGTAAATTATCTAGAAATGACCCACAGAACCATGCTTAGTAGGCTTTCAGGCCCACAGATGACAAAATGGTTTCCAGGGAAGTGGCTGGTAAGATGCCCTGGACCCCTCAGCATCCACATGTTGAAATGACCCTCATCAGTGCTTCCCTTCATTCACATAGTTGAGGGCTGAATGTACTTTGTGACAGTAAATTCTTTATAGGAGAATAAATTCTGGCTTTATAGAAGCCAGAATTCTAGCAGAAATCGAAATGCCACATTTATTCTTCCTGATGGTGTTGGCACACACCTTACACATTTTATTTTTAATTGGTAGTCATTGTTACATATTTAAAAATTATTTATTGCACAAAACAACACTATTATAGATTTAATAGGAATCAAATTGAGAGAAGTATGTCATCCCACAATCCTATCATACAAATTGCACCACACTTCCATTTTTATACTCCCTTCCAACTTTTTCATATGCACTCATAGTTTTTCCTGGTAATTATAGTGTGGATAAGATTTTATTCTCTGTTTCACTTAACATTATAACTATGTGTAATGAATAGACAAAATATCATTACATGAAATAACCTGCTGCTGCTGCTGCTAAGTCACTTCAGTTGTGTCCGACTCTGTGCAACCCCATGGACGGCAGCCCACCAGGCTCCCCCATCCCTGGGATTCTCCAGGCAAGAACACTGGAGTGGGTTGCCATTTCCTTCTCCAATGCATGAAGTGAAAAGTGAAAGTGAAGTTGCTCAGTCGTGTCCGACTCTTGGCGACCCCATGGACTGCAGCCTAACAGGCCCCTCTATCCATGGGATTTTTCCAGGTAAGAGTAGTGGAGTGGGTTTCCATTGCCTTCTCTATGAAATAACCAATAAGTCCTTATTGAAAATGTCAAATTTGTATGTGTGAGCCACTATTCCTAGCATTGTGCATATAATACAGCAATAAAAATTTTCTGGGATTTCCCTATATTTCTATTGTTATTGTCTTATAGACCATACTAGTGTACAGAGAAGGCAGTGGTACCCCACTCCAGTACTCTTGCCTGGAGAATCCCATGGACAGAGGAGCCTGGTGGGCTGCAGTCCATGGGGTCCCTAAGAGTGGGACACAACTGAGCGACTTCACTTTCACTTTTCACTTTCATGTATTGGAGAAGGAAATGGCAACCCGCTCCAGTGTTCTTGCCTGGAGAATCCCAGGGATGGGGGAGCCTGGTGGGCTGCCGTCTATGGGGTCGCACAGAGTCGGACACGACTGAAGCGACTTAGCAGCAGCAGCAGCAGCATAGAAGTGTGAGGGCTTCCCAGCTGGCTCAGTGGGTAAAGAACCTGCCTGCAGTGCAAGGGACTTGGGTTTGATTTCTGGGTCAGAAAGATCCCCTAGAGGAGGGCACAGCAGCCCACTCCAGTACTCTTGCCTGGAGAATCCCGTGGACAGAGGAGCCTGTCAGGCTGCAGTCCACTGGGTCACAAAGAGCTGGACACTGTAGAAGCACCTGAGCAGGCATGCACACACAGCAGTATAAGCCATGGATAGCTTTCCAAAGATATTTGGGCATATAGAACTGAAGGAGAAGAATTATTCAAAGTCCCTTTTCCTGGGTTGCTTTTCCCTGTTATGTAACCCCTTTCCCCAAGAGGTGAGCCCTAGGGGACTACAGCAGGGCTTGGGTTATGAGCTTCTTTTCTCTGACAATGGGACACAGAAGATGGAGAACAAAAGCTGGGTGTGATGCCTTTGGGGCACCCAAAGTCAAACTCAACAATGAAAATATAAAACCAAGGTATCAGTGCAAAGGCTGTCAGATGGTCAAAACCTATCTTTGTCCCTTTCTGGATATAGGACCCTGAGCATGTCAGTTCATTTCTCTGAGTCCTGTGTGCTTTATCTTTAAAATGCTTGTAACGAAAATGCCTAACTTAAAAGACTCGTGATTAAATGAAATGATGTAAGGCATCTAGAAGACAGCCTGGCATGTAAAGCATTCTTAATTAGTGAATGCAGTTATCTCTAGCCGTAGCATCCTCATATGCTGCGGGAGGTGTCAGGATGGTGTAGAGGAGCAGAATGGGTAAAGAAGAAGGGGACCTAGGACAAAGTTTATAATAGCTTATTTTACGATGTAAATACTGTCCATTTTTAAGAGACAGGAGGGAAATGTCTCTCTATGGTTGTGTCAGCCAGACTCTGCTAGTACCCTTTCTCAAAGTACCCCACCTCACTAAAATGAAAGCATAAATTTGACAGTTAGCTACCCAACAATTTCAAGAACCTACAATTGTGACTTTACATTTCTTTAATTTGAGGTTAACGTTCTCTTAAACATCAACAATATGACAAACACAAGTGTTCTGCTGTTAATTCTGAATCAGATATGTAGATAAGCTTTTTGCTCAAATTTGATTTTGGGGGCACTGCCTTCATTAAGTATAACTAGAATATGGCCCACATTAGCTCGCTAATGCTCGGCAACCTGCCAAGTGCAATGAAATCAGCCTGAATTCCAATCTTTATAATAGATGAACCAAGGAGTTACTATTGCCCTCATCAAGCAGAACTGATATTGTCATTAAAGTTTAGTAGCTCTACACTTCACAGACAGTGGGGTCTATTTGCTCTCTTTTGGCTAGGGAAATCACATCAGGTTTACATTTTCTTGTTGGTTTTGAATTTACTTCCTTGTTAAGGGCCAGTCAATACATTGGGGTCTATTAATATCTTCTAATCAAAGGAAAAGCTTTGGTTGTTAGGCCTGGTAACTCTGCTATTAGAGTGGGCCCATTTATTTGTTACTCTACAGTGAATGCAAGGTCAGCTTTATTGTTGGTGGTAAAAGGATTGAATATAAAGTCATGGACAGGAAGAGAAGCACTAAATGAAACTTGGAATCCTGATAAAGTTAATAGTTGCTTGTAACAAATACAAAACCATAGTTTTAGTCTGCATCCCTGAAGGAAGAATGAGCAAAAATTCATCAGCCATCCAGAGAACTCTGCTATTTGTTCCCTGGATCAAGTCACTTTATCTAGTGAGACCTCAGTGATCCCATCTGAAAAGAAACTCTTCTAGATCATCTGTAAGTTCCTTTTAAGTGCTTATCTCCTTCAACTTTACAGGACATTGTATTTTCAACGACTATATTCTGCAAACTGAGTGTAACTTATAAAGCCAAGATTGAACCTCCATTCATTCACTCATTTATTTAGTATACAAGTACCAAGTTCATTGTCTACTATAACATTCTACCAATGAAGTCACAGGGTTAGTCCTTGCCTGAAGCTCATGCTCACATCTAACAGAAAAAGGCCTGCACATAAAGCTATGATGCAGGACAGAAAGCTATGAACACCACAGGCAGAGCACAGGATGCACTGAAAATTCAGGAAGGAGAGGAGCAGGAAAGCTTCCTGAAGGAGGGCCTCTATCTATAGTTTGAAAAGTAGAGTGATTTAAGTATGCAGGGACTTGCTGTACCATGTGAAGAGGAGTATAAAACATCTTTTATGATTCCAACATTTCTAAAAGTATAGGACATGATCACCAATCAGGCAACTATTCACGATATATTCAATTCAACCTACTAACTCTAAATTGTGCACTAGTTATATCTAGGATTTCAGCAAAATCTATGAGACATGCAAAATAATAATAGCTTTGCTTCTACCTTCAATAAATGTGATCTCCCTGGGGAGAAAAGAAAGAATAGTGCATAAAAAGAATAGCTAGGAGAAGAATATATTATAGAATCTGTATAATCTCCAAAAATAATGGCAAAAATAAGAATCAAAGAGTTCAAAGAGAAGGGAGGTCGGAGCAGGTTGAAGTAATTAGAAATGGCTTTATAAGAGAGAGTGATCTTGCACAGTCTTAGAGCAGCAACTGGTTTGAAGAGGAGGAGAGGGCACATTCTAGTAGATGAGAAAACTCATGGGTTCTTAGCTAAACTTGCTATTTTCTAGAGATAAACTAAGGAATTGGAAATGAAGGTCCTATCCATTTTGTTTGTCACAGTCATCTCTAGAATTTCAGTAATCTATATCCAAACTGCTAGGACCAAAGGAATGAAAGAAAACATCATGGTTAGGACACAGTGGAGTTAATGCACAATCAAAGAAAAGACTCTTAAAAAGCTACTAATGTGAGAGCTCATTCTCTTCAAGCATGATGGAGTGAGGAGGTAAACAAGCTGTTTCTCCCAAAACCAACTATACAATTGAATGAAAATCTCAGAAACAATCATTCAGTCAAAAGCACAGAACAAATTAAGAAGAATCAGGGCTTCTCTCATAGCTCAGTTGGTAAAGAATCTGCCTGCAATGCAGGAGACCCTGGTTTGATTCCTGGGTCAGAAAGATCCCCTGGAGAAGGAAATGGCAACCCACTCCAGTATTTTTGCCTTGAGAATCCAGTGGACAGAGGAGTCTGGCAGGCTACAGTCCATGAGGTCACAAGAGTCGGACATGACTTAGCAACTAAACCACCAACCACCATTCTTGAGAAATACAGAATTTCGGCTAAAAACAGTGTCTTTGGTATTCTTGTCAATTGCTTCTCCCACCCCTCTCCCAGCTCTATTAGCTCATGAAAGGAGCATCCCTGCTACCGTGCTGGAGAGTGCTCATCTGTATTGCAGCTTTGGCAGTTACAGTGGTCAGCTTGGTAGTAAGCCACTCGGGAGATGTAGGGGCTTCATTAGCACCAGGTTACAGTCCCAGGTGGGACAAGCAATGGACTAGACTGTCATAAAAGCCAGAGATTTGACAGGAAATTTTGAAAGGTGAGATAGGCACACAAGAATTGATAAGCATTCCACATGTCCCAAATTGACTGGACTGTACAGATATGCAGGAAAGACTGTGAAGTCTCAAGCCATTCAAACATCCCTGGTTGATGGAGCATTCAGAGGGGAAAAAATAACATCTAGAAGTAAGGGAAATTCAGGACAAACTTGGGAATGACCTGAAATTTGAAAGCTGTCCTAGCCTACACACAGACCCCTTAGCAGGAGTAGAACCTTACTGGCTCAAAATGTTTGAGCATAACTTCTTACCAATCTTTGCCTGAACACCATGTTAAGCAGACATAGGTACCTAGGAAGTTGATACCTAGGAAGTTGGCTTAAAAATAAAACCAAAGCAAATGAAAACACTGAGTAGGATCATTAGCATTTGTAACTTACAGAAAAGACAAAGTTCACAGACTTAGTCCATGTAGATTACTAACCAGAAGAATAAAACAATGACAAAAATTAGTATCTCTTATAGGAGAAAAGTTAAAAATCCAGAATTACAATAATATATTACATAAAATGTATTTGATGAAAATTCTAGAATATGTAGAGAAACAAGGAAATTTGGTCAACATTTAGGGGGAAAAGGCAGTCAATAAAAACTATTTCTGATTATCCCCAGATGATGGATTAACAGGCAAAATACATCAAAACAGCTTTTTTTAATATGTTCAACAAACTAAAGAAATCTATGTTTAAACAACAAAAGAAAAGCATGATGACAATGACTGAACAAATAGTCACAGTAAAATATGAAAATTATAAAGTGGGACTGAAAGGGAATTATAGAGTTGAAAGTTATAATATCTGGAATTTAGAAATTTCACTAGCAGGCTCAAGAGCTGATTTGAGTGGAAGGAGGAGTAAAAGTGTGAATATGAAGATAAATCAATAGAGATTACTCAGTCTGAGGAACAGAGAGAAAGGATTGAATTAAAATGAGCAAGCCTGAGGAACGTATTAAACAACATCAAACATACCATCATATATGTAATTGGTGTTCCAGAGGAAAGGAAAGAGCCAAAGGAACATTTTATGCATTGAATTTTGTCTTTCAAAAAGATGGTGAAGTTCTAACTCCCAGTACCTGTGAATGTGACCTTATTTGGAACTAGGGAGTTGGAAGATGATCAAGTTAAGATGAGGTCTAGTGCAATCTGACTGATGTCTTTTTACAAAGGGGGAATTTGGACACAGACAGCGACTGCAGAGAAGGAAGAAGCGATGACACAAAGAAGGCAAGGTAGCCTGAGGCTACCAGGAGCTAGGAGAGAGACATGTGAGGTCTCCCTCACATCCCTAAGAAGGAACTAACCCTGCTGACACCTTAATTTCAAACTTCTACCTTCCAGAACTGAGAGACAATAAATTTCACCTAGTTAGAGTGGCATTTTGTTACAGTAGCCCAGGAAAATAATTTAGAGCAGAAAATAACATTCGAAGAAATGATTTAAAATGTCTCAAATTTAATAAAAATATTTATCTACAAGTCCAAAAAGTTCAGTGAATCTCATTTAGAAAAAACTGAAGGAGATCCATATCTAGACACATTAGGCTGTTTATAGTCAAAGGAAAAGAAAAAATTTTGAAAGCAGCAACAGAAAAATATCTTGTCACATCAAGCAGATGATTAACAGCTGATTTATCATCAGTAACAGTTGAGTTCAGAAGTCAGTGGAATGACACCTTCAAATGAAAGAAAGAAACCTTGTCAACCATATATTCTGTCTCCAAAAGAAGATTCTTCAGAAATGAAGGTGAATAAAGATATTTATAGATAAACAAAGACTAAAAGAATTTGTTGCTAAAAGACATGCCTTATAACAAAACTGAAGGAAGTCATATGGGCTGAAAGGAGATCATACTAGAGAGTAACAGGAATCCAAAGCACTGAAAAGTATAAGAAATGTTAAATGTGGGCAGATATAAAAGATTCTATAAATGCAAATTTATTTTTTCTAATTTCTTTAAAATAGGTAAGATTGTAAAAGCAGCAATTAAAATTTGTATTGTTGAGTTTGTAACATATATAGATGTGATATATGTGATAAAATAGTACAAAAGAGGGGGATATATATTGGAGCAAAGTTTCTATACTTTCTTGAACTAGGTTAGCATTTTTCTGGAGTATACTATGATGAATTAAGATGTACATTAGAGGGACTTCCCTGGTGGTCCAGTGACTGAGACTTCACTTTCCAATGTAGAGGGTACAGGTTCAATCCCTGATGAGGGAGCTAGGATTCCACATTCTTCATGACCAAAAATCCCTAAACATAAACAGAAGCAGTATTGTAACAAATTCAATAAAGACTTTAAAAAATTCATATTATAATCCCTGGGGCAATCACTAGGCAAATCATGATAGATAGATAGCTATCAAAAGAGCAATGAAAAAAGTAAATGAAAATATATTTAGTTAGAATAAAAGAAGATCGAGAATGGAAAAACAAAAAGATGAGACAAATAGAAACAGCATAATGACAAATGTAAATACAATGATAATATTCTTAATCACAATAATTCTGAATAGACTGAATACCTCACTTAAAGGTCAGAAATGATCAGACTTGACTGAAAAAAGAAAGTTTATGCTGTCTATATGGGACATACTTTAAACTGAAAGACAAATAGGTTGAAAGTGAAGGATCAGAAAAGACAAATATGCAAGCAATATCAATAACAGAGCTGGAGTAGCTATATTAATAACAAATAAAATAGATTCCAAGATCAGAAATGTTGCTAAAGACAAAGAGAGACATACATACATGCAAATTCCTTAGCAAAATTATATGACTTCTATAAAATATTTTTAAAAATCATGACCAAGTTAAATTTATTCTAGGAAGGTACATTTTGTTAACATCCAAAACTAAATTAATATACATTTTATTATTAAACCAAAGGGTATAAAACACATGATTATTTTAATAGACACAGAAATGGCATGGACAAAATCCACCACTCATTGATAATAAAAATTCTAAACAAACTAGCAGTAGAAGAAAACTTCCTCGATGTGATAAATGACTTCTATAGAAACATATGGCTAGCATCCTTAATACTGAAAGACTGAATGGTTTCCCCCCAAAATCAAGGACAAGACAAAGATGTCCATATATGCTTATTCCATTCAACATTTTACCAGATTTTCTAACCCATGACATTAGTAAATAATAACAATAATAAAACAATAATAAACCTTCTAGATAATAAACCAACAATAATAAAACCTTCTAGAGTGAGTAGATGAGTGTGACAAGATCACAGGATACAGAATCAATATGTAAAGATAATTTTATGTAGTTCAGCAAATATAAAACTGAAAATGAAATTAATAAAATAATTTCATTCACAGTAGCATCAAAAATAATAATAATAAATTCAAAATGAATTTGACAAAATAAGTATAAAATGTAAACTTTAAAATCTTGATAAAATTACTGAAAAATTTAAAGAAGATATAAATAAACATTTTATTTCTATCAATTTAATGATTCAGTTCTTTTTATAACAATTCTATCCAAATTTATCTATAGATTCAATGGATTCCCTATCAAGTCCAGAAGGTCTTTTTATAGAAATTGGCAAATGGTTATAAAGTTCAAAGGACCTAGAATGACTAACACAAAGTTGGACAAATTACACTACCTGATTTGAAGTTTATATTATTAAGGCATAAAAATAGACAACTTAGTCAATGGGACAGAGTAGAGAGCTCAGAAACATACCCACATGTACATGGTCAACTGATTCTTATCAATAGTACAAAGATAATTCAAAAGAGATGACATAGTTTTTTCAACAATCAGTCCTGGGACAAATTGGTTTATCAGTTTGCAAAAACAAAATTAAATGAACCCTTCCTTCACACCATACCAGGAAAATTACTCAAAAATGTATCATAGACCTAAATGGAAGAACTCAAATTATAAAACTTCTACAAGAGAACAAGAAGAAGTTTTTATGAATCAAGGAGTTCTTAGAATCAACACTAAAAGAAAGATCTATGGAAATGATGAATTTGATTCTTTAAAATTAATAACTTTTGTGTATTAAAAGTGTTAGAAGGGATATGGAGAAACAGAAACCCTCATACCTTGCTGCTAGGAATGTAAAATGATATATCTACTTGAAAGATAGTTTGGCAGTTTCTTAAAAACTGCAGCCTACCAGGCTCCTCCGTCCATGGGATTTTCCAGGCAAGAGTCCTGGAGTGGGGTGCCATCGCCTTCTCCATAAAAACTTAAATATAAATTTTCCATAAAATCCAGAAATCTTAGTAGATTTAGTAACTTTGTAAAAGAAATTGAAACATATATCCAAAGAGAAACTTGTTTGAGAATGTTCATAGCATTATTTCTGTTAGCCAAAAATTGGAAACTATATAAATGTCCATCAAGTGATGAATTTGTAAACACAATGTTATATATTCATGCAGTGAAATACTATCCAACAACAAAAGATGGACTGCTGATGTATTTACAACAAGTGAACCTCAAAAGCCTTAAGTGAAAGCTGTCAGAGGCAAAAATAAAAATGTATGTTTTTATTTAATCTATTTCATTTCATCCATTTCTTCTTTTCAGAAAAGGAAAAATAACAGATCTGTGGTTGCTCTGGAATGCGAGCAGGAATTGAGTGTGAATGGGCTCAAGGAAATCTTCTGGCTGGTGGAAATATTCTAAAACTGAATAATAATGATGGCTGTACAACTTCATAACTTTACTAAAAATCATTGAATCACAAAGTCTTGAAGTTCATTAAAAGTTGAAGAAAAAAATTGAAGAATTAGGGAAATAAATAGGGATTAAGTAATGAGGATTATAAATAGGGGCATTTAGGTCCTCTTCTAATCCAGAATTCTAAAAAAAGCCAACTAGTTTTCACCCTCCTTGCCAAAGACAAGAGTGAATATACCTGTATCAGCTTCTCCTTTACCATATTTTCTTTGAGAGGTTCTACCTACCATCTCAATTATGAGCTCAAAGAAACCCAGCCTGCCTCTGGTGTATCTCTACACAATCTCCTTTGTGCCCCTTGGTAAACCTTGGCATTCACTTGCCCATAGGCCTTTAGTCTGTGTACCATGCATGTGTGCTGTGAGAACCCTCCTGAAATATATTAAAACTACAAAACACAAATGTCAGCTTATTCAGCTAAGTTGGCCCTCTGTCTCCTTGAGAGAAGTAACCCCCTCACTGGAGGCAGAAATGAGAAAAGAGGGCCGTGTTTAGGTCTTTGGTTTCTACTCCCATTTCTGGCTTGGAACTGTGGGAACTTAGGCAATTACTTAAACTCTAAGCCTCTGTTTCTTCATTTGTGATATAATAATAATACAGGATATTAATGTAGATCCCCAATCCCTTATCTGAAATTTCAAATTCCAGAAATCTCTCAAAACAGAGCTTTTCAAAAATAACTCATTTGATGTCAAAACTTGACCTGATCTGAACTTGGTTGGCTACAAAACCTTACTTGAATTGATATGGGGCTATTTATAGTCTTCATTTAATTCTACTTAATGAGAATATTCATATTTTTTGCTGAATAAATACAAGTGTGTTTGATTACAGGATGATATCCCAGATGCTACTGAGAATGCTTTGTAATATATGATACATTTACTGTATTGCTTTTCTAAAAATCTGAATAATTCTGAATCTGAGAGACATCTAAGATTTGCAGGAAGTCAGCAAAATGTATCTTCTTTATCCTTTCATTTCCCTTTGAAACTTTCTCTCCACTTTTGGTGTTTCTCTCTTCGCTATTAACCTTGTCACTACACATATTTTTTTCCCTTAGTTTGAATTATAAAAGTTTAAATATTTGAAAAATATCTCAAAACCCCAAAGACATACTCTAATAGTGTAATAAAAGAAGCAGCTTATTATACTAGGGCTTCAGCCCTTCACAGTCACTCCCTTAGAACATGACCTTGGGTTGATCATGTAATGTTGAAGAGTCCCAGTTACCTCATCATCAAAATTGAGATAATGTCTGACACCTGACAAAGGCAGATGGCTGGATGAGGTCCTCTCTTGAGGTCACTTGCAACTCTAAAATCTGTGAGTTTCTGGGTTCACAAGAGACCAGAGGACATTCCCAAAGTCTTTGATCCCAGCATTCGGGCCTCTACCTGCTCTGACAACCTCATGATGGGCCCAACTCAGGACCCACCATGCAAACAGGAAGAGAGGCAATAAGAAGAGAAGGTGGTGTTGAGACCTTCTTGCCAGCAGTAAGGAATGGACAGAGCATGAGGCAGATGATGGGGAAGAGGGAGAGACAATGAGGAGATGAAGCTGGAGTGTGTTCACTGGAACTGAGTGTGCTTTGTACCACCTGCATGTTAAGGAATCACAAAATGTATGTGCATCAAGGATTCAGAGCCCAGGACACTTCCCAAGTGGGCTGGGACAATAAATGTATTCCTAGGGTTTGGGGAGTTGAAGGGAAGACACAGAGGCATTCTCAAGAGCCTCTTAGGTCCTTTCGATTTCATACTAAATAGGTTCTGATTTGAGATCAGAAGCACTTGGCTCAGATCTGGGCCATATTACTTAAAACTGTGAGCCAGTCATTTAAGCTCCCTGAACCTGAGCTTCCACATCTGGAAACGGGTGGTAATAAATATGTCTCCCAGGACCTTTAGGAGAATTCAGTGAGCTAATACACAGAAAGTGCTTTGCATAGTGTCTGCCACATGATTGTGTTCAGTAAAGGCTAGCGATTTAGTCCTGACAAAAATCTGCATTCTGAAGGAAGATGGAAGATGTTATTTGTTTGTTTAGGAAGAAAAGATGGTTCATTCAGGAAAAGAAAAGGTCTTACCTTTTGCTCTTTTGGACAAGAAGTGAAAAATATCCCCTTGCCTCTACTGAGTAGGATGAGATCATTGTTGAAAGCTGAAACTTGGTCTTTGGAAGTATTCTGCCATCTATATTTACAGTGGCTTTGGAGGGGCATGGAAGAAATCACTAGGAAAAAAACAACCAACTAAGAAGTCAACAAAAATTTTAAGCGTGTGGTGCATAGGTGAGGCATGGCCTATAATAACAGAAAAAATTCTCAACCTCACTCACAATGAGAGAAATGCCAACTAAAACAATAACATGATGTTATTTAAGCCCTGTTCGATTTCTAAAATTTAAAAACAAGCCAATCCCAAATTTGAGAAGGACATAGATGTATCAAAACTTTCATACATTGCTAGTAGGAATGTCACTTGGAGACAAGAGTGGTTGTATCTAGTAAAACTTATTATGCTCATACTCTGTAAACTAACACTGTCTCCTCTAGAGATAAGTTATGGCCACGTTCATCTTTGTAGTGATTTTTTTAAAAATTTTGTTGAAGTATAATTGCTTTGCAATGTTGTGTTAGTTTTTGCTGTACAACAAAGTAAATTAGCCATCTGTATACATAGATCACCTCCTTCTTGGATCTCCCTTCCCCCCACATTCCACCCCTCTGCTGCTGCTGCTGCTAAGTCGCTTCAGTCGTGTCCGACTCTGTGCGACCTGATAGACGGCAGCCCACCAGGCTCCTCTGTCCCTGGGATTCTCCAGGCAAGAACCCTGGAGTGGGTTGCCATTTCCATCTCCAATGCATGAAAGTGAAAAGTGAAAGGGAAGTCACTCAGTCGTGCCCGACTCTTAGCAACCCCATGGACTGCAGCCTACCAGGCTCCTCTGTCCATGGGATTTTCCAGGCAAGAGTACTGGAGTGGGGTGCCATTACCTTCTCCGAACCCCTGAGCTGAGCTCCCTGTGTTTTATAGCAACTTCCCAGTATCTATTTTATACATGGTAGTGTATATATGTCAATCCTAATCTCATGCAGTAGGAAACCACCAAAATGCCCATCAGTAGGAGAAAGGATAAATAAATTGTAATATAATCAAATTATGCAGTACTATCAAATAGCAGTAGAAATGATTCAGAGCTGAGTGACAATGCAAGTTTGACATGCAGTATGTCTTGATAAATTAAAATTTACAAAGCTGTTCTCTATATCATTTATAAATAAAAATAGAGCCTGACCCACATTACATTAATTATACTGGTTCCTGTGAGGAAAAAAAAAAAAACAATAAGATTTGGGAAGAAAACACAGGGAACTATTTTATTCATAATTTTTTAATAATTACATCTCAAGTAAGTATGCATATTTGTGTATGCATATTTATTCATTTCAGGTGATAAGAGCCTAAATGATAGTATGTGCTCTTTGTATTCTTTTAGTACTTTATTTTCTCAGATTAAAAAATTTCGACAAAATTAGGCACCAAACTTACTGGCACCATGTCCAAGACAAGTTGCTTCATCCTAAGAATTAGGATGTCTATGTTAACCTACTTCAAGTTATCATAGGGAACAAGCAACATACAGAAAAGTGCTTTTTAAACTGTAAAGCAACATGTTTTTCCCATTATTAATACTATCATTATCACTATCATCAATTCTTCACTAATACTCACTAAGTAGAACAGCAGCTTTAAAGCCATGCTCAGTGGAACTCGAGAGATTTTTATGGAATCCCAAGGCATCGATGAAGCCTCTAGACACTGTCTGGGGGATACAAGAAGACAGGATTTCAGGTCTTGTGACCTCTTTTAATCTGAAAAGCTCCAGTTTTTACCTGTTTTTACTTTGGGCTTCCAAATAAGCTTTCCTCTAAAGAAAAATATATAGTTTTATAGTAATCATACATATTCAAGAATCACATGAAGGTGCAAGAAGTGTCAAATTATTTTTTAATACATTAAAACCAATTCTGGTTCTAATTCTGCAATTCTGTTCCACCCGGCCAATAAAAAATTCTGTTGTTCATGGCTCTCCCTTTCTGCCCTGCCTAGATTCATGCAAGCTTCTAGAGGTCTTATGCAAAGCAGAACATTTTGAAAGAACTCTCTGACCCACAGTGCACATGGTCATTGATGATAAGCTTTTCACACAAGCTGATATGAGCCCTGCAGTGGTTCAATGGATCCTGGGTACAGACAGGTCTGGAGCACAGGACATTTATAGCAGCTGGAGACCATGTGCTTGGGTCTGGCCACCCAAAGGGACCACCCAGCAATTACCCTGCGTGGACCAGACACCACTGCATAGCACCTTGTAGCTGCCAAGCAGAGACCCCTGATACTCAAGTCCCTCCAAGCACCTTCCCCTTCTAGCCTTGGAGCTTCACTCCCACAGAAGCAACTACTTCCACTTTTATTAGGAACAGAAACAGAAAAACACCTTCTCAGAATGAAGGAAGGAAGTACATGAGGTAAATACACACACACACACACAAATTAATATCTAATTATTTATCTTGCAGTGGATATTTTTACAAAGATTTGAAAGTTGCTGACCCAGAGCAATGTCTCCTTGTGTTTTTTGTTTTTAGTGCAAGGTCACTTTTTAACATCAGAAAGTTCGAAGCCCTTTGCTGCTCAAGCCATCAGTCCCCAGTGTCCCAGCAGTCACTTGCATCTCTTGACTTCGGAAATACAGAAATGTAAAGCCCTTCCAGCTGGCTCCAGCCTGCATGTCCTGTACCCATGCAGGTGGCACACAGGGCCATTACCCACATGGATCAGGCATTTAATGTCATCTTCATGTGAGGTGATGCACAAAGTTAGGGAGTATACTGCCAGGTTATAATAAGCAGTCCAGACTTCAACTTAATTGTGACCCATTACCAATCACACTGCTTATAATGGACTCTACAATGATATATTTGTCGTAAATCCTATAATTACTTTGTGAACATTACAATTATATGGATATTTTGTAAGTTAAGTGTTTTTTGTTTTGTTTAAATATAAACATTTAAATGTCTTCCCTTGTGGCTCAGCTGGTAAAGAATCCACCTGCAATGCGGGAGACCTGGGTTTGATCCCTGGGTTGGGAAGATCTCCTGGAGAAGGGGAAAGCTACCCGCTCCAGTATTCTGGCCTGGAGAATTCCATGGACTACAGTATATGGGGTCTCAAAGAGTCAGACATGATTGAGCAACTTTCACTTTCACTTTCAAACATTTAAATATACTATAATTGGTGAAGTCTCATTTTGACTTTTTTCTATTTTTAATATGTTTTAGGATGAAAAAAAAAATAAAGTTACACTTAACTCCTGAGATTTCCCTAAGGCTGTTTGATTCATAAAGGATCGGACCGCTAATTCAATCATCTCCCTTACTAGTCAGCCCCAGCGCCTCAGCCACCCTCAACCCCCTGTGGTTGCAGCCCTGGCTTCATCTGGTCGGTGACATTCTCCCTCTGCTACCAAAGGCTCATTCTATTCAGTTTTGAGTCCAGGAGGTTGTCATTTGATGCTAGACAAATTGGAGTACTTTACAGCTCTTCCCAAACTGTTCCATCCCACATGATTAAGCTGTGACCAAAAGACAGGGTCCAACCTAATGCTTCAGCTGGTGGGAAGAGGCCAAGGAGTCGGTGATGTAGTGGCCTGGTGCTGTGAGAAAGGCTCCATATGTTTCAGCTACTCTCAGAAGAGTCACTGAGGTGTAGATGCGTTTTGTGCTCAGCCAAATATACATCTACGGCTAGGAAGTTTCAGCCTCTGTGCACAGATCCAAAAGCTGACATAAATTTTAGACCATAAGCAATCTAAAATGGGGCAAAGCAACAAACTTCATCCGATTTTCCTCCCATCCCAGCCCCCCTCTTGCCTGTCTGCACACTGTGCCTCAATTTTTAGCGGCGCATTCATCAGGACTTTTATTCTTAATTGACAGGGTCATAAGTTCATTTCTCGTGGAGAATCATTCTCCAGCCCACTTATTTAAAATATATTTGAGGCCAATATAATAGAGCATAGTTGGAATAAAGCTCTTAAAATCTCAGAGCCCAGCTTAGAAGAAAACATTTGAAAATCAAGCAAGAGATATTTTCAGAGGCTGATGTCCCTGGAATTTATACAAGTGGTCACCACAGCCATTGGCCTTGAGAGTGCCAATTACAGATATTCTGCTGTCTGATTAGAGAATTCCTGAGTTCAAAGGAGTACATTAAGTCAAAGTGTGGGTCTTTGAATTCTGATTAATGAATTTGATTAACTATTTTTAATTACAGAGTGATTTAAAAACATCCCAGAATCATCACTGATCTTTAATCTGGGTTTAAGAAAGCTGAATATCTGATGCTGAGAACTATTTTGTGGCTGGGATGGTTTCCTGAAAAAGCATTGCAGAAAATATTCTGTTAAATAGTTTTACTTAACAGCTGTGGTTTAGGCATATTTAGAGTTCCATCGACCTCAATGGGTAATGTTCACAGGAACCACAAAATATTAAAGTTTTGTAAGATCATTTTTTGGTAAGGAATAGGAAATTGCTCAAATGTTGGTTAAATTACAAAAATACGGGTTTTGAAAATTGATTTTTTGAGATTATACAAATGTGTGTGTGTGTGTGTGTTTACATGAATATCCTTTAGTTCATCCTTACCTGAAACTAAAAAATGATTTATTCTTCTAGCAAAAAGTCCTTGAAAAACAAAACCTATTATTTTCTGCTTGGAGCTGAGCTTCCTATCTAACATTAAGTTCAAAGTATTATAGAAACAGAAGCCAAATTACACATTGTCATCGGTTTAGAACAGCATCGCTTTGACTCTAGATGAAGTTGAAAATTTCAACTTAAGAAACACCTCCTTAATCATGTGGCCTGAAAATAAAGGCCATCAGGTCAGTACAGTCATCTCAGGATTAGATGTTATCTCTAAGGAATAACTAGATCCAAAATTTTTCTTAAATGTGTCTGTGATAGTGGCTAGTTTCCTCTGACTAAAGGTACATCAAATTAGGTTTATAGGTTCATCTTTAAAAGAATCTTTCAGCCTCAATTATTTTTAGAAATAAATTTTTTGCATACCACTATCTACGTCACTTTCTAAACATATTATTTTGATATACATACATAAAAATGCACAAATACTTTGTACTTCTAAAATCATTTTACTTAAATTATTGGCATTTTGAAACAAAAGATTTTATTTAAGTGGCAATTTCTGTGTTGAGCACAGAGGCTGTGCTAGGCCCTGGTTCTTCCTGTATGGGCCCAGCTCTGTCTCCATCTGTGTGGAAGATGCCTGCCTACCACACTCTCTCCTGCTTTCCTGGAGCACTGGGATCAACTTTCAGAAACAGGCACTCCTCTGCTGCTGCTGCTAAGTCGCTTCAGTCGTGTCCGACTCTGTGTGACCCCATAGATGGCAGCCCAGCAAGGCTCCCCGTCCCCGGGATTCTCCAGGCAAGAACACTGGAGTGGGCTGCCATTTCCTTCTCCAATGCATGAAAGTGGAAAGTGAAAAGTGAAAGTGAAGTCGCTCAGTCGTGTCCGACTCTAGCGACCCCATAGACTGCAGCCCACCAGGCTCCTCCGTCCATGGGATTTTCCAGGCACTCCTGTAGTGACACAATCAAATCATATGTGTTCACGCACACTGGCATGAAAATGTTTTTTCATCAATATGTTTTTCATCCAATAAGAGAGAAACACAGAATATGATCTCTGTATTACTTTTCCAGGAAGTATTAACATATGTGGACACCTGGACTTGTCATTTTTAATAAGAAAATAGTTATTCAAGTAAATAAACCTTTCATTCATTCAATGAATGTTGCCCAACCTTGGCCAGACACTGTGCTGGGGAGACACAAAGACATGTATGACAGGCTCTGTCCTCAGGGAATTACATTCTAAAAGCGAGTTGAACCAGGACATTTGAAAAGCATTATTAAATATTAATATTTTAACATTCTTGACTCGGGAAAAAATCCTCATTTTTAAAATCAGGTTAATTACTGAATCAATAAATGTTCTATGTGCTCAACAGTTTGATAAGCATTGTGTGTAATAAAAAGAAATCAAAATGTGTAATATGTAAAGTATCTTAAACTCAGGGAGAAACAACCATCACAAAATAGCAGGGGCAAGTGAAATTTGTAAGTTAAAGAAACAGGGAAACATTAAGGTGGTTTCATATAACAAAAAATCAATAGCTGACCTGTACATAACAGTTAAGAAGAATATATCACTGATTTATAAAAAGATCCTTTTTAAACAACTGACAACTCACAAGTTCTTATTCTACAAAGAAAGGTAAGTAAGCAAAAATACTAAGAAACTTTATAAAACAAGCAAGCTTTAGTCACCAAATGCATGGTAAAGGACTTATTTGAGACTTCCAGTACATAGAAATTATTTTAATATGACGAATTTTCATTGAACTAAATACACGCCATTCTTATAATTCCTTAAATGGACCCTTATATCAATCAGTCAAGTTCTATCACTTTTTCTTTTGAGATATCATGAAACACCCCATCTTGTCCATTCCCTCTGCCACCACCCTAGCTCAGTCCTTCATGATGAGCCTCATTGAGATTATTGCAGTGTACCATTGCTGGTTGTCTCTTCTCCCATCTCTCACAGCTAACATGGCATTAAATCTTTCTAAAACACCTCTGCTAAAATATGTTCCTGGCTCACCCTCAACTGTACTCTTTACATCTAACACACCAGGTGTGAACTCAGCCTGGCTTTAAATTTCCTCCAGAATCAGCTGTACACATCCAACTCTATTCTCCACCCCTTTTTACTGTAAACCCTCCGTCTTATAACACTGACATCTAAGTGACACCCAAACTACTTTATCCATCTCCTACTTCTTGCTTTTGATTTCACTGTGTGCCTCATATACTCTACTGTGACTGCCCAGCACACATCCAGCAAGTCTTCTGTGGCAAAATCAGTCTTCACTGGGCTCTCCTTTTATTTCCCATAAAGTTTATCATTTTAAAGAGGCATTATCATTTCACAGGACTTAGATTTCTACACCCAGCACTTGCGAACTTGGCTCTAGTGTCATGCAAACTGGGTTTAAATTCTGGTTCCACCAATAACGTTTGACTCTAGAGAAACCTCTGGACTTCGATCATCTACAAAGATGAGAAGAGTAGAGGTGCATATCCCAGTGGGGCTGCTGTGAATTGATGAGATGATGAGCATGAGGCTTGTAGTATGGTGCATTAGAGCTCTGTAGCTGGTAATTATCTGAATTATTAAGCAAGAACCCAGTGGATCTTGCAGGTTGATGTGCATTAAGAGAATTAATGATAATATCCAAGTTCTTTTGGATAGAAGCTGATCTCATCCTCAGGTCTCTGTGTCTCCCAGTTGCCCCACAATATTAAGAGTGATAAATTTTCATAAAGTAGTTTTTGTTTGGTGTTATTTGGATCTGAAAGTAAGACCTACCCGGGAAATGACAGATCAATGTTAGTTTGACTAAATCCTGGTTCAAATTGTAAAATCCAAAGAATTCTCAGCTTCTTAACAAGCAAGCATAACATTAAAAATATGATGCCAGGTTGTTCATTGAATGAGAGGACTTTCAAATGGTGTTTGCTAAGCTGAACCCTTGAAGTGAAACCGGATCTGGTGATCAGATCACTCAGCTGATGGAAACAAGGGCACTGCAGACACAATTGTCATTACATTCATTGAAACAAATTAATAGTATCAATTATGTAGTAATCTATCTCTTAATTCTTTTGAGGATACTGAAACAGGATCTGAGTGTGAATGGCTTTCTCCCAACATGCAGTCTTTCTTAAATAGAGAATATCATAAAGCTATTGGGCAGGCAGAGGGTAGAAACAAGGTCATGAAGAGAATCAAGACGGTCTTAGCTGAAGTTTCAGCAAAGCCTGGATGTGGGGTGGGCTAAAGGCACCCCCAGGCTTTAGAAGGCATGGAACGGTGCAGGTGGATGGAGGGTAGTACAAGCCTAGTGTGGTTGCTCTTGCACTAAGGGCTTTGAGGTGGCATTCAGGAGATGTCATAAAGATATTGATAAACATTATGGTATCTGACCATTGTAGGTGTAGAAACTGGATGAGGGGTATGAATATTTAAAAATTAACAGAAAGAAACATGATGGAGATACTCTGTATATATTATTTAAATAAATGCATACTATATTTTCCACCTCTCAAGTTTTTTCAGTCTAGCTCCATAATGAGCTATGGCAGAGAAAATTCTGAATTTACCAAAGGAGACATTTTCATCACAAATTTTTAAAATGTCTAAATGATTCTCAATGATATTCCTTTAAACTACAAGTTTCTACCTGCACTACTAATAGACTATGATTTATTAAAAAAAGAAAAACCTACCAGTAACCAATTTATTGTCTGTACTTATTTTAATTTTGACTGAAAGCCACCTTTTGTAATATTTGAGAGTCGTGTTTGGAATTTACCCTTTAAAAGGCAGAGTAATGGAGATATAAATATGAAATAAAGAGAATCTAAAATGATTCGTTAGGACCATGGTCCAAATGCAGCTGAACTCAGCACATCTTCCCATCATAGGCAAAGGAGGCCAAGGGAAAAATATCTGCAAATGGGGGTTAATCCAGGACCAGGCTCCAAGGCAAGCCCCTGGGTGTAGCTTCAGACAAAAAAAGAAAAAGAAAACATGAAGATGTTGGTGTTGAATGCCAGTAAGAAGTAGGGCACAGTGGTCTAATCAGCTCCCTACTTTTGAAGAATTTATCTCAGATCTTGGGCCTGCCGGCATCCACCCATGGCCCCAAATCAGGACTCACTTGGTCTGAGTCTCCCGTTACTAGGCTCAGAGGCTTACATGACTGCATCACATCACCTTGCTCCTGGCCCAGTGGTCATTGGGGCATTCATTCTGCTGGCAAATCTAAGATTGCGTTAGAGGCCTATTAAGGCCTCCTTCACTTCTGTGATTCCATGACTTCTTTTATTCAAATGCTTACCCCTTGGGCCTGGGCTAGCCCCAGAATACTATCAGGCAGGGCTTTCTCTGGCTTGGTAAAAAGGAACAATCCTCTTTAATTCTCTCTGTGTCCAGACTGTATCATCCAAGCCTTTCTACTTTGCCTAACAATCCAGAACCAAACAAGTCATGTGGTTCTCAGATCTGAGGTTAGATGTCCCCTTTGGTTTTTTGACCTCTCATTACCTGTGATCATATTTATGTGCATGTATGTTCGTGTACGTACAAAAATATGTCTCAGTATTTCTGCACATGTGGAATGAAAATTTTCTTCCCCGTGGAAGAAAAACCATTAATTGTGTTTCTGTTTATGCTTCTATTCCCCAAGCTAGGACTTTTGTTTGAGTAAAAATTTGTGCCTTAATTATAAAATGGTAGTAGATGAAAAATGTTTGCATTTCACAAATATATAGTTTCACAATCTTTATAGCATCAAGTCAGGCTCATGAAATATAATATTTAGTTGACTATTTTTTTCTTCTTTTCCCCAGATATTTTCCCACCAAGAACCAGGGTGAAGAAAGTTATACAAGCAGATGGTTTCACCCTAACAATCATCATTAATCTTTGCTTTCCTCATCTTTGTTTACTATAAGGCTGAGTTAAAGTATATCTGGACTTTCTCAAATTTTTTTCTACAGTAGTGCTTCACATTTCTGAAAAGTCACTTCCAGCAAAAGATGGCAGGAAAGGTACATGGTTGCCTGTTTCTGAGAAAAAGGCAAAGATAATTTGCAAGTGATAGAAAGCTGGTATTTATGGTGTTTCGGATATTTTTGAATCTAGGGCATAAGCGTTTCTAATTCACCGGAAGAGGCAAGAGACCTATTGTAGAATTACGTCCCTCCCTCCCAGGACTGAAGGTGCCCTGGGGAAGCAGTCTTATGCCTCACAGTCCAGAGAGGATGGGGGCAGGCAGGGAGGGGTGTGAGAGGGACTGGACAGTGATTGAGGAATGATGGCTAAAATTAGTTCTTGCTTCCCCTCCCTTACCATTAGCAGACAGTCTGCTTCTCCAGCTGGCTTCTCTTAAAGTCAAAAAGTTAACCTTTTCTCTGCCTTGGCAAGGACAAAGCATGCTCTGCTCTTGCCTGTTGGTACGGTTAGAGTTTTAAAGTGTGAAAGGAAAGATACGTGTAAAAATTGTCTTATTGATTTTTCTTCTCAGAATGTGTCTAAGAAAGAAAATCCAAGTGCCAAAAAATGAATATAGTATTTTCATGTTTCATACATCAATAGAGACTAATTTTTTGAGACTTTTATAGACGGTAGCAGTGTTTTAAGCACTTTTCAGGCATTATGTTATTTTTTCCTCAAAGTAGCCCTCTGAGATCAGCATTGTTAACCCTAATGGATAATGATGACGGTGAGCACAGAAGTGACTCATCCATCTTCTTGCTCAGTTCAGACTGCTGTAACAAAATGCCACAGACTAGGTGGCTTATATACAGTAGAATTGTATTTAGCACTGTTCTAGAAGCTGGAGGTCTGAGATAGGGTGCCAGCATGGTCACATAAGGATCTTCTGGTGAGTCACAGACATCTAATCATATCCTCACATAGTGGAAAGAATGAGGGAGCTCTCTGGGGTCTCTTTCAAAAGAGCACTAATCCCTTTCATGAAGACACTCCCCTCATGACCTTATCACAGCCCAAAGGCCCTACCTACTAGTACCATCCCCTTTGGGCTGTAGATTTCAACTTAAGAATTTTGATGTGGACACAAATATTAAGACATAGTATCCATGGTTTCCTAACTAGTAAATGGTAGGACTGGGGTCTCCTGATCCTGGATCCTATACCCTTAACCACTTTGGTAATCTATCTCAATTAAGGAAATTAGACTTATTGAATGAGCAGCTGTAGAAAGTGGACTTACATGGCTTACAGTAAGTGCACAGGAAATACATGATAAATAAAATCAGCCCTTGTTGTGACCATGAGGCAAATCACTCCTGGGCCTCTGGGTCTTCCTCGTACTCCTGTCCCTCAAATTGTGTATGTGTGTTCACTAAAATTGAAAAAATCTAAACTAAATCGCATGCAAATGATCCCTGTATAATAGAAAACAACTCACAGCGAGTTCTCAACATGTAAGAAGACTTCTATATCTTTGCAACAGTGGATTTATGGATATATGTCAATGTGAAATCTAAAAAGAAGAACAGAAACTAGTCAGTGAAAAACAGAAAAATGTTTGCCACTTAGGGCCCACTTTTTCCCATCTCTTGTGTTTAGAGTGTAGCCCTGCTGATCAGAGTAATTTGTGACTGTCAGGCAGATGCTTGCTCACTGTAGTGCACACGTGAAGCACCCCAGACTCCATAGCCTCAGTTCCTAGAGTGGGACTCTTTAGGTCTGGGACTGGGCTCTGGACATCTGCATTCTTAATGAGCATCAGCCCTTGAGAAATGTTGATCTTGCTCATTGAAGAAATGCCTTAAGTTAAGAGGGGCTGCTTCTGTTTCCTCTTCAAATAGGAAGGCAAGTCCCTGCACTTGGCTTCATAAAGCCACATGCATGGCTCTGTTTATATTAAATAAAATTTTCACTGCATTCATTTTGCTTAGTAAGTGGCATGTGACTACAGTACATAGTAATTACATGTTCCTGAAGACTACTTGGTAATTTGCACTTAATAAGACCAAAAATAATTACCCCGTACTCCAATCTAGAAAACATAAATAATCGTAAATATATGGTACTCACCATGTAATTACTTTGCCACTCCACTCAACTCTCCATAAGATTGAGCAGTTACTGAGGAAGTAAAGAATCATAACAAAATAGTCCCTGTTTTTCCTGATAAACTAAAGTAACTCAACCACATTTGCATTTCAGGCACACTTTCTTAGGTTCACAATTTAAATCAGAAAAATTTTAAAGAAAAAGTGTTCCTTAGCTCTTCTTGGGCTTTCTGATTTGACCTTTTACTTGGTAGTGCTAGACAATTTCCCTGAAATTTGAAAATTTTTCAAACCCTTTAGGAATATGACATAACCTACCTGTCTAGGATGACCTTTCAAAGCCACTTCTAATTCTGTTCTATGACTTAGTAGAGTGATTAAATTTTAGATCTGAGACACACATATGGAAAGAAGGGACAGAAGTTGGAGTTTCCCAGCAAATTTGCCTGCTTACAATAATATTTGAGGCTTCCTTCATTCCTAGTGGAATGCATTCCAGGGATCCTTCCACATAGCACAGAGTAATTATTTTACTGTTTCTAGGTCCATAGTTCTGCACTGACTCCTCAGTACAATCCATCATTAAAATCGTGTATCTGTAATGGACAGAAGGAGCCTTGAAGGTCTTTGATGACTACAAAGGTAGAGGCAGCTGTGGAGGTATCATTGTCACTTGTAGTTTAGGCTTTTGTTGTTGTTCTGTTACTAAGTCGTGTCCCACTCTTTGCAACCCCATCGACTGCAGCACGCCAGTCTTCCCTGTCCTTCACTAGCTCTCTGAGTTTGCTCAAACTCATGTCCATTGAGTCGTTAATGCCATCCAACCATCTGAACCTCTGTTGCCTCCTTGTCCTCCTGCCCTCAATCTTTTCCAACATCAGCGTCTTTTCAATGAGTCGACTGTTCACATCAAGTGGCCAAAGTATTGGAGCTTCAGCTTCAGCATCAGTCCTTCCATGAATATTCAGGGTTGATTTCCTTTTAGGATTGACTGGTTTGATCTTAGATTTTCTTTTCTTTGCAGTTTTATATTTGTCTTCAGGGAACACATGTCCCCTCCCCCCAACACAGCAATTCTGAAGCTCCTCTGATCTTACTGTTATCTCCTCACCACCACACCAGTGTGGACCACTGTAACCCTTGAAAGGCTATCACTAGAAAGTGGACAGAGAAGAAATTTGAAGAAAGATTCATTCATTCATTCAACAAATATTAATTTAAAGCCTACTATGTGCAAGGCTGTTTAGATGTTGGAATATAGCAATGAATCAAACAGAAAAGCTCCCTGATCTTATGGAGGTTAAGTTCTAGTGAGTAGAGTAAACAAATGCTGTCAGATCTCCTATAATGCTTATTTTGAAAATGAGAATATATTCCGACCTGGTTGGTATGTTAGAAAATAATTTAAGCACAATTCAAATTTTATGTTTGCTTATACATAATTTCTTCTGTGAGAAACACTAGAAAGCAGAAAGCTATACCAAGCTGAATCAAGCCACACAGGAACACATAAAGTGGACGTGTGTAAGCACCTCAAACGTCTACCAGCTACCTCAATTCTCTGAGTATGTTATGAGCCACATCTGGTGTAAACATCTGTCTAAAAGCCTCTTTGCTCCACTTCACAATAACTCACGAGCTGCAACCCCCTCCATCCCCACAACTACAAGCAAACTTCAAGTCTTTTTCAAGATAAAGTGATGTATTTGTTGCAGTGTGGTTCAGACAGTAAAGCGTCTGCTTACAATGCAGGAGACCTGAGTTCAGTCCCTGAGTTGGGAAGATCTTGTGGAGAAGGAAATGGCAACCCACTCCAGTATTCTTGCCTGGAAAATCCCATGGACAAGGAGCCTGGTAGGCTACAGTCCATGGGTTCGCAAAGAGTCAGACACGACCGAGCAACTTCACAGTAGTTATGTATATTTTGACCAGAAACATACATGAAACTGTGATGCCATTTTTATTGTTTGAATTTTTTTAAAATATGCCACTGGTAAAGTTTTTGAGTGTTGGGCTCCCAACTCCATTTTTCCTATAGCTCCATGATTAATAGTATGTAATTTCACATAACTTGATGATTTTTAGGAATACATATGTCACTCTCATAGCAGAACTATTCATAAACAAGCAAACTATCAAATAAGATAATTCCAGGTAATGGTAAATGCTTTGAAAAATTCTATCAAGGAATGTGGTTGAGAGTGTTAGAATGAAATAGGGAGGCACTCCTTTAGACTGATGACCGTGGAAACCTCTCTGGGAAGGGCATGTTTGAATTCACACTTGAATAACATGAAGAAGTCAATCATATGAAAAAAACAAAAACAAAAAACACTACCAACAACAAACAAACCTGGGTAACAGCATTCCTTGTAAAGAGGTATGAGGATGGGGGTCATGGTTTGGGGAATGGGGTTTATGCAGAGGTCCGAAAGAAAATAAGCTTGTCAGAGGAACAAAGAGAACAAGAGCAAGAAATAGGCAGTTGAGGATAGTAGCCAGAGCCCATATCACCTGGACATGGTAGGACATTGTCAGTCATTGGAATTTTCATTGGGGGATTTTTCACTGCTAATAGAACTCACTCCATTTATAGATGAGTTCTGGGATTTATCCTTCTTATGCAAAGTTACATTAACCATTAAGAGCTAGAACCTAAGTCGCACGTCCTTTAGAATGGAAATAGATGTACATATGGAGCCATCCTTAAAAGAGTCTTTTACACGAACTTTGGGGAAGAAGGTAATGATTGGGAAAATTTCCCAGATTGCCCCTAGATTCTGCATCCATAAATTGCTTTCTCTAGCGTGATGATATTGGGAAGAAGTCTGGTTTTAACAGGTTGTATCCAGTATCCTGTTTCACTCCACTGAAAGGAAAATAGACCAGACAAAATGTCAACTAAGCCATCCTAGATGACAGCAAGATTTGTAAGGCAGCCAGCCCAGCTTAGAGCAACTGCCAGAGCCCAGATCTACCCACGCCAAGTAGTGCTCTTAAGAAACCTAATGATGCAGTCAGTGGACATCGGGACTGCTCTCTGTTCTCCTGCTAACTGACATCGAATGCAAGGCAGGAGAGTTTCCTGTCAGTGAATTACAAAGCCCAGCAATGAGTCATTGGAAGAAGTTGTAGGATTTCTTCTTTTAGATGGATGGACTTTTATTTTTTTTTTAATCAAAGCCAGTCATAAGACAAAAGAATAAATTTAACCTGACAATGGACTGAATGCCACAGGCTAAATGCCTTGGCCCAAAGCAGCCTGTTCGGAGTTTTGCTCTATGCCAAGCAGAAGAGGCAGCTGCATCTGGGGTGTGGTGGCAGGAGCTGCTGAGGATCCCTTGTGGGTCAGAGGAGGCGTCTCCACCCCCACCCCCAGAGTGCACTGCCTGCAGCCTTGAGCTACCTCTACTGCCTTCCACCTCAGCCGTGCAATCCCACCTTCCCTCTCCCAGTCTCCACTTCTCTTTCAGATCTTCTTTCCTCTAGAAGCCTGGGTAGGGGGGAGGGTGAGTGATGAGATGCTAAGTAGCTTTATGACCCTTGGGCTAAAATCCAAAGCATTTCTTCCCACTCTGACCCTGACCCTCAACCTATCAACTTCTTGAGGACAGGGCAGGCTCTGCCTGTGATTCCTAGACTCAACTAGACTAGTTCTCCACTGCCTCATTCCATATCTACATAATCCAGAGTCCTTTCTGCAGTCATTGCTATACCTTTATACTTTCCCCAATGATTCATTCACCAAAAAATATGACCAAGGCCTCCCCTCTCAGGGTGCCAGGAGGCAGGGCAAGTCCCCAGGCATTAATTAAATCAGCATATTTACTGTATGGTCAATGTGAGCTTCATCCTATTCTAGTGCTAGGAGTCCATCTGTGAACAAGACGGACATCTTCCTGCGCTTCTGGACCTCCTCCCAGAATGTGTGTCCCTTTGGCAGTGTATCTCAAGGGTGAGCCTAAGACCACCTCCCCAGAGGCTGCTGTGAAACTTGTTAAAAATGCGGATTCCAAGACCCACTCCAGACTTCCTAAAGAAACGGAGTTTCCAGGGCTGGAGCCTTGGAATCTGTATTCTTTCAAGTTTCCCTGAGATCCTTATATAAACTGAAGTATACCTGCAGGTATACCTATGGCTGATTCATATTGATATTTGGCAAAAGCCAACAAAATCCTGTAAAGCAATTATCCTTCAATTAAAAATAAATAAATTTAATTAAAAAAAAGAATTGCTGCTCCAAGGAATGAAGGTCTGTAGCTGAAGAGAGTCTTTCTTTTTCTTACAGGCTGGAGTGTCAACTTCTGTTGAGACCCTTCAAGGAAGTTTTCTCTGGGGACTCCTTGTTTTTTAGGTACACAGAGCTAGAATTTATTAATATTTGGGTCCTGGGTTTGAGGGCACCCAGAAAGCTCTTACACCAAGCAGAGGCCTCCAAGAACCACATATTTTGTCAACTGTGCCAGGCCTGATCCTCTTAAAATCAGACACTCCTAGGCATGACATGGCGACAGATAATGGCTAGTTGTGTCTACCTTGGTGTAGGTAAGAGTTCTATATCCCACTAATATCTATATTGGTGATCTCTAGCAGAACTGAGTCCTATAGAATCGGGCATTTCTCAGCCAGAGGCATGCCAGTCTTCGGGAAAGGTGAAACCAGGCAATTGTGACAGCAAGAGGGCTTGGGGTGTCCAGATGAGAAGAGGAGAGGGCAGAGGAGGCAGAGAGCGCCAGGAGGGCAGAGAAGTGCCTGGGAAGGCTGAACTCTCCTTTGCGACTTTGCCTGCAGCCTGATCTGCTTCAGCTCGTTTTTCTTTAAGACACACCATGCCATCCCCCCGAACCTTCTTCCACTGCAGTCCTCTGCGACTCACCCACAGCACTGATCCCTTCTGCCTGGCTTAGCTTGGAGTATTTAGGTTTGTGTTTTATCCACACACACACATTGGTATCATATATGCTTGCCCTAGCCTCCCTAAACTTGTCCACTGACTTCTTAAAGGCAGGGCAGTGTCCGCACATGATTCATTTTTACCACCCCCACACTGCCTAACAGCACTTGTGTGTGAAATGTGCTGAATAAATATTTGTCAAAAGAATGAATGAACACAAACTGAAGGGATGGAAATTCACGGAGGTTAGAGCTGGCTCTGTCTGATTTATTCAGCCCCTGGCATAGCATCCCATGCAAATAGCCATTTAATACTCATTTTTGATGATCATGAAAGTGATAATGAAACCCTGCAAGGGATGACTGAGGACAAGACTCTTTATTGTCGGTGTCTTTTGTTGTAGGCTCCCTCAAATCTTTTTTAGAAGAAGGCACGGTATAAATAATTAATAAGTTAGTGGATAGAACTTTAAACTCCTGGGGCCAATCCAGGCTTTTCAGCCCCACTTACACCCCTGGGGCAAAGCAGCCTTCTGGGGATGGGAGGTGAAGAGAATTTTTTCCTTCATTCAACAAATAAGTTTTGAAAGTCAGACCATGCTTCTCCTAAGCAATAACCTTGCTCCAGGGCTTCCAGACAAAATGACACCTTGAGGTCTCTTTCAAGGCTATGATTCTTGATTCTGCTCAGAATTGTTGGGGATATTGATTAAGTAATATTGACAAAGTCCCACAAGCATCAGAAATTTAGTGAATATATGCGGGCAGTGGGTTTCTGTCGTTTCTCTGTCTATCTTAATATACTGGTACCTGGTGAAATTGCTCTAAACGCTTTGTTTGGCATCTGTTTATGTCAAATCAGATCTTCTCCTAACACCCAAATTAAACCTGATGTGACCTCGCATAATGTACTAGATGTGTCACCTTGTAGCAAGCCCTGAATAAAGGTCTTACTTGATTTTTCAATGCATCAAAATGGAAATTATTTATGATCAGATTTACCTTTCCTAAGCATTTTGCTTCTGGTGGTAGCTAAATTATACCAGCTGATTATAATAGGCAATCAATGTCTGCCTGTCAGAGGTGTCTTAACTTGCTATATATACTTTTGGTAAATATCACAACATTATTTTAATCTGTAAATCGGATTTGTCAGGTCTGATTCATTGAAATGGCTCACACGCCCCAAATTCTCTCTGACAGCCCCAATGTGGGAGCCTGTCCTCATCTTGAAAAGGTAATATTGCCTGGGGCTTGTTGCTAGCTTAATAGAGGCAAGAACATTGTGTAGCACGAAATTAAAGAAAGACAGACCACCTTTCCTAAAACAGGTTTCTGCAGGCACCCTACACCTCAACCATGCTGCATCTTTTCACAGAAATTGAGAGACTTCTGACTGAGGTAGGGGAAAGGTAAAAAATATATCGTTTATATTGATAATGCTATTGATAACAGTAACAAAAGTTTATCCATCAATTGCCATGTGGTATGTATTATTCTGGTCTTCCCACGTGGCACTGTGGTAAAGAACCTGCCTCCCAAAGCAGGAGATGAAAGAGACACAGATTCAGTCCCTGAGTCAGGAAGATCCCCTGGAGGAGGGCATGGCAACCCACTCCAGTTTTCTTTCCCGGAGGATCCCATGGACAGAGGAATCTGGCAGGCTACGGTCCATAAGGTCACAAAGAGACGGACGCAACTGAAGCAACTTTGCACGCATGAATGCATGCATACACTGTTCTAAGCAGTTTATAAAAATGAATTATCCTATTCAATCTCTATAGCAACTTAGTAAAGTAAGCACTATTTTATACCTGTAAAAGCTTAAGTTGAGAAAAGTTTAGAAATTTTCTCAGGATCTATCTGGCTCCTATCTATCTATCCTGTGGCTTTATCTATCCAGTCTGCAGCCCTAACCACCAAGCATATGACCTCTCCATGTAAAGTTATAATTGATTGACTTTTGAATGAATGAGAGGGCCATTTGTTCAGGATTATATTCCTACCCAAAACCCCTATGGTTCCCCCAAATCTTATAATCCCTACTTAGCCTACTATTTGACTTTCTCAGCCTTGGAAAAACATATACTCTTAATATTTGTTGATTATAAAAAATGATAAAAGGTGTCTTGTAAGTGAGTTAATTATATTCTATTCATCCTGGCTTCTTTGGGTGTGTATATGGTATATCCTTTATTTAGTACATAGACAATGCTTAGTGAGCATAAGAATTTAGGTTCCTACTACAAGAAATAATAGTTCATTATGAGATAAACTAGCATTCTAAATCTGGAAAATGCAATAAGAATGCTAGGGAAAATTCTAAGAACTTAGAAATCAAAGTCTAACTTAGTGCAGCCAAGGTTAACAAGACAATTAACTTCAAGGAGCCTAGTTTACTTATTTTTCCCCATGAATAGAATTTTACCTACCTCCCAGACTGACTAGGAAGACCTAATACAGTAATCTCTGAGAAAGTGCTTTTATTTGTTGTGAAGCATGACACAAATACAATACAAAGGGTCGTATTATCCGAATCTTCTGATGTCCAGTCATTGCATAAACAAGATTTTCCGTTGGGAAGACAAAACCACTTTTAAACCAATACCACCATGGGTTGGAATTCTAGGACCAAGGCTTCCTGCATACCCCAGCAGCCAGCTCATAGTAACAGTGATTGACTGAATTAAATGAATTTTCTTCAATAAAGAATCCTACAGAACAGAGGCACTCACAAGCCCCCCAACCCTGTAGCCATCAGTTTGTAAAGAAAACCTTGTTTTGCTACTTGTTTTGTGCTAGGACTGTATTTAAGTGCAGGCCTAGATTCTCAAAATGATATTTGACAGGTTTCTTACAAGCCTTGCCCATTGCATGTGTGTTTGCTCTTTTCTCCCCAGGGTGCTCCCAGTGGGTTGGGAAAGCTGCCAGAAGGCTAGGCTGCAGATGGAAGTCTCTGGGGGAATCTGGGTTTGAAGGCAAGGAAGAGCAGAGGGTGATGGCAATATAGGGGCAACAGAGAGGGAAAATGGGCTTTGGTTTTCTGCATGGGCGACCATGGGAGGAAGCCCCTTCCCACAGGTAGAGGAGCAGAGATGAGAAGACAGGCTGGCTAGAAGTGGGGAAGAGCCCCTGGTGACAGGCCGCCCTCTGCCCTGCCTCACCCTACTTCTCAACTGGCTCCATCCTGGTTTTTGTTTGTTTGCTTGCTTTTGGTTTTTTGGCTGAGTCATGTAGCTTGTTGGATCTGACCAAGGATTGAACCATGCCCCCTGTGCCCATTGCAGTGGAAGCATGGAGTCCTAACCACTGGACCACCAGGGAATTCCTCATCCTGAGTTTTTAAAGTATACTCATCATCTGGTCCTCACACCTTCCATCTGAACATCTCTGGTCTCGTCTGTCCTCTCTCCACCTTTCAGCCCTGC
>NW_011494690.1:5626788-5639328 GCF_000754665.1 Bison bison bison | reverse complement strand
CCCTGCAAACTTGAGGGTCCAACCAGGTCCTGCTGGCAGCATTCCAGACCTCTCTGAAAAGCACCATTTGTTGGAAAATGAAGAGATCTAAGCGTATAGTCTACAGAAACTGTCAGTCTTACACTTACAGTATAGCCAAAGCACAGAGGAAAAAGCAGGCTACTGAATGGTATATTTAAAAAAAAAAAAAACAACTTTGGTGTTCAGTGCTCTGGAGCTGGGTTGGCAAGCATTTTATGCAAAATCAGTTCAGTTCAGTCGCCCAGTCGTGTCCAACTCTTTGCGACCCCATGGATTGCAGCATGCCAGGCCTCCCTGTCTATCACCAACACCCAGAATTTACTCAAACTCATGTTCATTGAGTCAGTGATGCCATCCAGCCATCTCATCCTCTGTCATCCCTTTCTCCTCCTGCCCTCAATCTTTCCCAGCATCAGGGTCTTTTCAAATGAGTCAGCTCTTCAATCAGGTGGCCAAAGCATTGGAGTTTCAGCTTCAACATCAGTCCTTCCAATGAATATTCAGGACTGATTTCCTTTAAGATGGACTGGTTGGATCTCCTTGCAATCCAAGGGACTCTCAAGAGTCTTCTCCAACACCACAGTTCAAAAGCATCAAGTCTTCAGCGCTCAGCTTTCTTTATAGTCCAACTCTCACATCCATACATGACTACTGGAAAAAACATAGCCTTGAATAGACAGACCTTTGTTGGCAAAGTAATGTCTCTGCTTTCCAATATGCTGTCTAGGTTGGTCATTACTTTTATTCCAAGGATTAAGCGTCTTTTAATTTCCTGGCTGCAGTCACCATCTGCAGTGATTTTGGAGCCCCAAAAAGCAAAGTCTGACACTGTTTCCACTTTTTCCCCATCAATTTGCCATGAAGTGATTGGACCAGATGCCATGATCTTAGTTTTCTGAACACTGAGTTTTAAGCCAACTTTTTCACTCTCCTCTTTCACTTTCATCAAGAGGCTCTTTAGTTCTTCTTTGCTTTCTGCCATAAGTGTGGTGTCATCTTCATATCTGAGGTTATTGAAATTTCTTCTGGTAATCTTGATTCCAGGTTGTGCTTCATCCAGCCCATCATTTCTCATGATATACTCTGTATATAAGTTAAATAAGCAGGGTGATAATAAACAGCCTTGATGTCCTCCTTTCCCAATTTGGAACCAGTCTGTTGTTCCATGTCCAGTTCTAAATGTTGCTTCTTGACCTGCATACACATTTCTCAGGAGGCAGGCCAGATGGTCTGGTATTCCCATCTCTAAGAATTTTCCACAGTTTGTTGGGATCCACACAGTCAAAGGCATAGTCAATAAAACAGAAGTAGATATTTTTCTGGAACTCTCTTGCTTTTTCAGTGATCCAATGGATGTTGGCAATTTGATCTCTGATTCCTCTGCCTTTTCTAAATCCAGCTTCAACATCTAGAATTTCATGGTTCACATACCATTGAAGTCTGGCTTGGAGAATTTTGAGCATTACTTTGCTAGTGTGTGAGAAGAGTGCAATTGTATAGTATTTTGAGCATTCTTTGGCATTGCCTTTTTAGGGATTGGAATGAAATCTGACCTTTCCAGTCCTGTGGCCACTGCTGAGTTTTCCAAATTTGTTGGTAGATTGAGTGCAACACTTTCCCAGCATCATCTTTTAGGATTTGAAATAGCTCTACTGGAATTCCATCTCCTCCACTAGCTTTGTTCATAGTGATGCTTCCAAGGCCCACTTGACTTCGCATTCCAGGATGTCTGGCTCTAGGTGATTGATCACACCATCGTGATTATCTGGGTTGTGAAGATCTTTTTTTGTATAGTTTTTGTACAGTTCATGTACA
This sequence comes from Bison bison bison, assembly GCF_000754665.1. Taxonomy (NCBI): domain Eukaryota; kingdom Metazoa; phylum Chordata; class Mammalia; order Artiodactyla; family Bovidae; genus Bison; species Bison bison. Next base: position 5,637,492 of record NW_011494690.1, on the reverse strand, counting down.
GAGTGTTTTCTTGCCACCTCTTCTTAATATCTTCTGCTTCTGTTAGGTCTATACCATTTCTGTCCTTTGTTTATTGTAGTTATGCAAAATACAAGTTAGTAAATATTTCAGACTTTGCAGATCATATGATCTCTGCCACAGCTAATCTATTCTGTCACTGGAAGTGGTCAAGGACACTGTGAGTGAGGCTGTGTTCTGATAACACTTTGTTTACAACAGTAGGTGGTGGGCTTAGAGTTTGCTGCCCACTACTCTGGAGTAATAACAATTTATTTGTTTTTGTTTTATTTTAATGAAGCAGCACTTTGACATCTTGGTGAATTATAGAATACCTCGATCTCCTCCCCCTTCTCCATTTTCTGTTAGTAGATAATGAGAGCTGAGTAGGCAAGATTGATTTACTCAGACTGATGTGTTCCCTCTGAAAAGAGTGATTGGGAGGTTGCATGTGTGCATCTACTTCCATTGGAAAGCCCAAAGAAAGATAACCAGAAGCCTCACTAATGAAGACATTGCCCGTTCCCCGCTGCCTGTGGAAAGAATAAACTAAAGGGGCCCCTTCTCCTGACTTCTGTCCCTCCCCTAACACACACTTCCAGGGTTTGAGTGGGAGGTTGGCCTGCTGGAAGGATCCCCCCAAAGGACTCCAGCCATGACCCAATCAAGTCTCTTCTTTCACTCTCCAAACCTCTCCTTCTACTTGACCTTTTCATCTCCAGGGCATCCGGGGAGACAGGTCTTCCTCCCAGAAGCAGGTGAGTTTGTCTTTCTTGGAGACATTTCCTTTTCAGAGAGGAACCGTGAACTCCAGCGAAACTCCAGCAAAGCCAGCAGTCCAGTGGGCACTGTCTGCCTGTTCCTTTTTCTATCTGGATCCTTCACTAAAGAATTTGCTCCCTCCACTAACTTCAGTCGATCAAATCCTTGGTGTCTGCCTATCGGCCGCCAGCTCCTGCCTTTCCTCTTTTGTGAGCCACTTTCCTCTGGCTCAGTACAAACAGATTCATTGCTGAGAGAAGTTTTGAGTTAGTACAAGAACTGCACGTTTCTGAAATCACAGATCACACGTTTGAGACGGCAGAGAGCCTTGCTTACAGGCATCTGCAAGTGCGGTGGAAAGACCCACATCTGGATGCTGTCTGAGAGCCCATGCCTCTGTGGTGGCTGTGCTTGGGTAAGAGAGTCAGGTCCCAGGAAGAATTTAGAAAGTGGGAGTAGGGGCTAAGCAGGCTGGTACAACTAGACATAACAAATATTTCACAGAGGATGGGGTTTTATAGTCTCCTAATAAAAGAAAGGAGTCAAAGATGGGGCTTGTTTGCTGTAAATTAAAAGTAATAGTTCTCAGTAGGGGAAGATTTGGCAATGTCTGGAGGCATTTTTGGGTGGTGCTTGTCCTATATCCTACAATGCACAGGACAAACTCCCCTAACACAGATTTGTCTGGCCCCAAGTGTCAATAATGTCACTGATGAGAAATTCTGAATTAGAGGTGTCTCTTGTACAGAACAGCGCTGCACTGTCGGTGGTGAGATGACATCGTGAGTGGATATGCTGGATCATCACGTGAGGGTCCCCTGTGAACAGGCTAAGCTCTCAGGGCCTGGTGGTGGCCTGACGGATGAGGGCACCCCACCCTCTTGGGTGGTGCACCAGAAGAGGGCGAACGGATGGGAGCCAGTTCATGGTTCCTGCCCCAGTACTGAGCCGTGTGTCCCTCACTGATTTGTCTCCTTCCTGTCTGTGGAGCCTTGCCTGTATCAAGGAACTGTTCCTTCGCCCTTCTGGCCCCTAAAGCTAAGATAGGAGCCCCCACAAAAAGGTTCCACTTTATTTTGTAACGCCCACAGGTGAGCATACCTTGCCCAGCTCTTACAAGCGAGGAGGGAGACACAGGGAAGGGAGACTGGCTCCGAGCCTCACAGTTACCTGATCCTGTGGATTCTGAGGTCCAGGCTGTTTCCCACATTTATCACTATTTCAGAAGTTCTCTCCTCAGCCTCCTCCTGGATTCTCTGGCTGTGTTTTTTGTTTGTTTCAATTTATTTCTGTTTAATTGGAGGGTAATTGCTTTACAGTGTTGTGTTGGTTTCTGCCATACATCAGCATGAACCAGCCATATGTATACATATTTCCCCTCCCTCTTGAACATCCCACTCACCTCTCATCCCATCCCAGCCCTTAGGTTGTTGCAGAGCACCTGACTGAGCTCCCTGTGTTATACAGCAAATTCCCACTGGCTATCTGTTTTGCAAATGGTAATATATATGTTTCATTGCTATTCTCTCAATTCATCCTACCCTCCCCCTCAGTGTCCACAAGCTCATTCTCTGTGTGTCTATTCCTGCCCTGCAAATAGGTTCATTGGTATCATTTTTCTAGATTTCATATATATGCATTAATATACATATTGATATTGATGTTTCTCTTTCTGACTCACTTCACTTTATAGCAGGTTCTGGGTTCATCCACTTCATTGGAACTGAATTTGTTCCTTTTTATGGCTGAGTAATATTCCACTGTAAATGTATACCACAACTTCTTTGTCCATCCATGTGTCGATGGACATCTAGGTAGCTTTCATGTCCTGTACTGTAAATACAGTAGATAGTGCTGCAACGAGCTACTGTAATTATACAATTGTAATAGACACTATAAACAGTGTTCAGTGAACATTGGAGTGCATATATCTTTTAGAAATGTGGTTTTCTTAGGGTATATGCCCAGGAGTGGGATTGCTGGGTCATATGGTAGTTTTATTTCTAGTTTTTTAAGAAATCTCCACACAGTTCTCCAAAGTGGCTATATCTATTTCTATTCCTATCAAAAGTGAAAGATGGTTCCCTTTTCTCCACATTCTCTCCAGCATTTATTGTTTGTAGATTTTTTTATGATGGCCATTCTGACCGATGTGAAGTGGTACCTCACTGTAATTTTTATTAATTACTTAATATTTCTCTAATATTAAGCAATGTTGAGCATTTTTTCACATGTTTGTTAGCCATCTGTATGTCTTCTTTGGAGAAATGTCTATTTAGGTCTTCTGCCCATTTTTTGATTGGCAAACAAAGAAGAGAAAAAAATCCACAACCAACTATAGAATGAATCAACATATAAGAATAATAGTAAATGTTTTTCCCAGATCTCAGCTGTCAGCGTCCTTTACCCCACTGTGGGTCACAGCCCACTTCCACCTAATAGGTCCTCCAATTCTCTGGACCTGATGTGGGGACAGCTCAGACTCTAATCTTCCCTATTCCTATGTATTCTTGCTTCCAGTGTCCACACCTGCCAGAGCTAGGGCTTTTTCTTTTAGGGGAATATCCATTGTCCTTTTATATATTCCATAGACTCAAGTCTACCTAGTTGAACATGTGGCTTTAATCTGCAGCTTATGCAGCTGGCGGAAAGGTTTTTGTTCTTGCTTAGCCACTCCACTCTTGGGTATCCTAGAGCTCTACTGTGGTTGCAGCTGCAGCGCCAAGTGCGCAGGGAAGCCGGCTGCCACTGGCACAGAAAATGTAGCACTATTATCATCTTTTTCTTGCCCCTGGCAGCTGGTGTTCAAAGGGCCTCTCTGACTGGTCCTTCTCTACTGCTTGGGGCAGCAGGAACTCAAAGGGCCGCCCCCTCTGGGGTCTTTCCCTATTGGTCAGCTGCCAGTGCTGGCATGTGGGGAGAGAGAGGCTCCAATAGTGGCTCCAACCTTGTCCACGGCTCAGCAATAGCGCCCTGCTGCCACGGCTGCCCAGCTTTCCTCCAAAGGCTTTCTCCAGGGTGTTCTCCTCCCTGCCTTTCCCTCGGGCTGTCTCCCCGCAGTCAACAGCAGGCCTTGCTCTGCGATTGCTCTCCAATCCCTACGCTCCAGCTCCCAGCCACTGTGCTTTCTGGTGGACTTAAATCCCTGTCCAGGGTATGTAGGGCCACAGCACAGACTGTCCGTGTGGTTCTCATTCCATTCAGACCGTCACAGATTAGCTGCTGTACTCTCCGACAGCCTCAAATGCTTCCCTTCTGTCCCAACTGATTGTCCTAATGTGGGCCTCTTACCCCTGCTCCAGATCCCCCACCTTCCAAGTGCAGATCTGATCCTGCTCTTTCCCCTCCTCATTTTCCCTTCCTTCCTTCATCCAACCAAGTGTTGTGTGGATCTACATATTCCTTTTGGGTGGTCAGAGACTCCTGCCAGCTCACAGATTATGCTCCGTGGTATCTTCTGCCTCTGAAACTGTATTCCTGGTGCATCCATGGAGAGAGATGTGCTCTACATCCACCTACTCCTCCACCGTCCTGTCTCTAGTCTCTGGCTGTGTTTTTACTTTCTCTTTCAATTTAATTCTGCTTTGCATTATTAAGAAATCCTTCAAGTTTCTGGTATGCTGATATCACCCTTTGTTTTTCAGGGATTTGATGAAGTTATTCTCGCATACAAAGTCTCTTGGTTATTTTGATAGACTTCAGTGAGAAAGGGAGGTAAATGTACAGACATACCTTGTTTTATTGCATTTCGCTTTATCACACTTTACTTGATCCTGTATTTTTTTAAATGTTTATGATTGTTCTTATGTTTTGTGGATTGAATGGGTTCAGCTGAGTGGTTCTAGACTGAGGTCTATTACGAGCTGAATTTTGTCCCTTAGAAACATGTTGAAATCCTAACCCCCAATGCCTAGAATGTGACCTTATTTAGAAACAGGGTCTTTATGGATAGAATTAATTAAGATGAGATCTTCCTGGGGTAGAGTGGAGTGTTAGTTCAACATGATTGGTGTCCTTATAAAACCCCCAAGGAGAATGCCAAGTTATGACAGAGGCAGGAACTCAGCTGCAATTCCAGGAACGTCAAGGATTGATCAGTGCTCATGAATCCCCCACCAGAAGTTCAGAAAAGGGAAACAAGGTCTCTTCCCAGAGTCTCAGAGGGAGCATGGCCCTACTGATACCTTCACTTCAAACTTCCTGCCTCCAGAACTATAAGAGAATAAACTTCTGGTGTTTTAAGCTCCTCAGTTTATGTATGTTACTACTTTGTTACAGCAGCCCTCAGAAACTAGTGCAGTATCTCTCACCTGGTTGCAGTCAGATCTTGACTGGGGCCAGAACAATTGGAAGATTCTATTGTATCCAACATAGATAGCATATTCAAAATCAGAGACATTACTTTGCCAACAAAGGTCCGTCTAGTCAAGGCTATGGTTTTTCCTGTGGTCATGTATGGATGTGAGAGTTGGACTGTGAAGAAGGCTGAGCACCGAAGAATTGATGCTTTTGAACTGTGGTGTTGGAGAAGACTCTTGAGAGTCCCTTGGACTGCAAGGAGATCCAACCAGTCCATTCTAAAGGAGATCAGCCCTGGGATTTCTTTGGAAGGAATGATGCTAAAGCTGAAACTCCAGTACTTTGGCCACCTCATGCAAAGAGTTGACTCATTGGAAAAGACTCTGATGCTGGGAGGGATTCGGGGCAGGAGGAGAAGGGGACGACAGAGGATGAGATGGCTGGATGGCATCACTGACTCGATGGACGTGAGTCTGGGTGAACTCCGGGAGTTGGTGATGGACAGGGAGGCCTGGCGTGCTGCGATTCATGGGGTCGCAAAGAGTCGGACACGACTGAGCGACTGAACTGAACTGAAGTGATTGGGCTTAAAGTCCAAGAGGGCTTCTCACTCCAATGGCAAGTGCTCACCTGGGTTGATAGGAACTGCTGGGGGCTAGACAGGCAGCCCTGTCATTCTCTCTTTACACCTCCCTACATAGTTTGGATTTCCTAAGAACACAGCTATCTCAGGCTAGTTGGACTTTTTGTGTGGTGACTAGCTTCCCTTAGAGCAGGTTCCAGGATACCCTGGTAGAAAGCGCAAAATTTCTTTTGACCTAATCTCAGAAGTTATACAATGTCCCTTTGTTGCATCCTTTGGCCCAAAAAAGTGAATCACATGGCCAGTTCAGAGAGAGGGAACAAAATAAGGACCTGAAGACCAATGAACCATTGTAGGGTCATTTTTGCGGGCTGGCTGACACAACACACAAGTTGGAAGCAATTCTTTAAGGAAATTTGATTTCTAAGGAGTAGAAAGGTTGATGAAAATTTTCATTTACTTTTTGACTTGAGGTATCGATGGGAAAGAGGCACTAAAAGTTGAAAATTCAGAAGAGAATTCTGAGAGGATAGAATCAGGATTTAGTTAGAGGGTTCAGTTTTAGACTGTTGGAGAAACATCTTTTTCATTGTATCAGGATAGGAGCAGGTGAAAATGTATAGATGAAGAAAGGGATGAGGAGGTGGGTACAGAGGTTTCACCATTTGGGGAGAGTTCCTATGTATTGGCTTCTAGTGTCCCTGAGTCTGGAGAAGCAAGATTATCTGCTGACACTGATAAGAAATGTGGTAGGGAGAGAACTTGGAAATAGTGACATTTTGGAAGAGCCACAATAGAGCATGGAAAAGAGAGCTAACTATAGTCAACATATGCCAAAAGACCCCAGTACCTTTTCAGATAAAACTCTGCATGAATGGGAGTGAAATCCAGTGGGGGAGCAGTTGTTTCCTGGGGTTCATCCATTCTTGGTGACATTTTTTGAGTTTTCCAGCCCTAACAGAAGCCTCTAACATGAACTAGATGTTATTTCTAAAATCAAGGTAATGGGAGCTAGAAAGATATGGTCATTGTTTCATAAGTACCTTTCATTAAGAATCAATATCTTTTTATTTGGTAGGATATAAGAGAAGGGTTAGTGGGGATGAAAAATGTTGTGAAATAGAGTTCAAGCACCTCATCCAAGCATACTTAGAAAATGTCTTACCCTTTGTTGTGAATGAGTTCTCCCCATCCTTCTTCACTGCATTCAGCTGTACTTGGAGTGGAAAAATCAGGACCTAAGATATGAAATTTTCTGGCTCAGACAGCACAGATTAACTGTGTCTCATCACAGAATTGTCATATTTGAGGCAATTTTATGTGATTGACTTTCTGGGTGTGGGGAAGAGGCAGATTCGTTTTTCTCAGTGTTAATTTCATTTGTTAAGTATGGCCATTTTTGTCAATGACCGTGGAGTGAGTTTCTGTGATTAGTCATTTAACTGTACGGTAATTGCAAGCTAAATAGAATGTTTACAACACATTCTGCTTAGGAGACAGAGTCTATGTCAAATTATATCCTATGAAAATTACATAAATAAAAATTTCCATCTAGAAGAGCCCTTCATGAAAATTATGGAAAGACGGTGGAATTTTTTATTTGCATTGTATAGTAGCTCCATCACTGACAAGCAAATTGTAACTATCATCCATAATATTTTACATCCAACAATTATTTATCATAACTGCATATATATTGCTTGGTTCATTCCAAAAAGTAACAGTATTGGCAATCACATTGATTATTTCCTTTGTCCAATTAGTGACAAAGTACCATAATGAACATAACCTTCCAGAATGGATTCACTGATCGAATAAACAAAGCTAGATCTTGGCACAGGACAGACCATAAAAAGATTGGCTTGCCCTTTTTGCCTCTGCCTGGGAGCCACAACAGTACCACTTGTCTCTGCTAAGTGTCCTTGATTCCAACTTGGTCTGGAATTTTAGAAGCATTTATTACTCTCTGTCCCATGATTAGGCAAGAAAAGGTCTCTACCTTCAATCCAAACAGGGAATTACATGAAAAATTCTCAAAATAAACATTTTCATTTAAGCTCTTGGGCTTGGACAATTGCCTGGAGAGACTTATTTTTTTAATAATCAGAAGAAAAGCTTCACACATCAGGATATTCTCCCTTCTTTCAAGAAATTGAAAGGGCAGATTTCAGGGTGAAGTGGCATCATAGTCACCTGTGCCTGTGGGAATTTAAATTCATCTGTGCACAGACAACGTAATTCACCGTCTCCTGCTCAGCACAAGGGACAAGTGCCATTGCGCCTTACAAACTGGAAGGATAATATTTGCTTCTCTGTAGAGCTGAAATCACTGTTACAGGACTTGTTTTCCCCTATGTTCCCAGGTACAAATACATTCCTTGCTTTGAGCATAGAAACTTCACATCTTTTGCCCTGATCCCAGGTTTTTTTCTCATTTCCCTCCTTCTTCTTCTTTTGCTCTTTATTATTTTTAAATGTTTAATTTTTTTTTTGGCCACGCTTGGATGCCTGTGGGATCTTAGCTCCCCAACGAGGGATCAAACCTGTGCCCCCTGCACTGGAAACATGGAGCTGTAACCATTTGACCACCAGAGAATTCCCTTCTTCTGCTATTTAAAGGCCAATACTTATTCTGAAAATATTTTCTCACTTCTGAGTTTAGCAGATTTAATATTACTAATATGCTTCTATGTATGTTTCTCAAGAACACCCACAGGTATATTATAATCATTGCATCCTTGAGAGAGTTTACAGAAAACATTCTTGCATTCATGCTTTGTCCTTATTGGGTACCCATCAGACACTGACACTGTGGTAGGCCCTAGTCCTCAGGATATAAACTTCCAGGCACACAGTGGACATTTAATGTTTACTGAATAAGTAGCAGTACCTGCTTCCAGGAAACTCCCCATCAAATCTGGGAGGCAGATTTGTACGCAAAAAATTAAAATACAGTGTGCTAAATATTCTAGAATAAGTAGGAATAGCTACAATGGGAACACAAAGAAGTAAGTAACCAAGCATGGGGGGTGGAGAAAGGCCCTGAAGAACTGGTGCATAGAGATTGTGAAAAATAAGCATGTGTTTATCAGTTTAAAAAGATTGTGTCTGAGCACATGTGTGTGAGTGTATGAGTGTGTATGAGTGCATGAATGTGTGTGTGTAGAGGAACATCAACACAGACATTCCAAAAAGGGAAATAGCATGTGTAAAACCGTGGAGGGGAAAGTGGTGTGGTAGGTTCTGGAAACAATATTTACTGCAGCTGGGATCTAGGTGTCCAGATGAGGGGGTGAGGGATAATGAAGAAGAAAGAGAAGTGCCAGAAGTGGGAAGACTCTGTGACCTTCCTTGCAGAGTTCGGGTTTTGCCAGTAGGGAATCCAATGATAGTCTAGTAAGAAGGAGACAACAAATTACATTCTAAGGAAGATAGCCTCCTAGTTAGGTGGGATGAACCAAGTTGAAGAGCATCTGTGGACGTGTCAGAGGCCATTAGAAGACAGCCATCACAGCCATCCAGGTGGAGTTGCTGGAGTGTCTGAACCAGGCCAATGGCTGAAGAACTCAGTGTTAGTTGCTAAGTCATATCCAACTCTTTTGTGACCCCCATGGACTTCAAGAAGCCAGTCTTCTCTGTCCAAGGGATTTCCCAGCAAGAATACTGGAGTGGGTTGCCATTTCCTCCTCCAGGGGATCTTGCCAACTCAGGGATTGAACCCAGGTCTCTTATGTCTCCTGCATTGGCAGACAGGCTCTTTACTGCTGAGCCATCAGAGAAGCCTGGAATTGACATACACACAATATGCTATTTAAAAATAAATAAACTAATAATGACCTACTGTATAGCATAGGAAACTCTAGTCAGTAATCTGTAGTGACCTATATGGGAAAAGAATCTATTGATTAAAAAAAAAGAGTGCATATATGCTTATGTATAACTGATTCACTTTGCTGTACAACAGAACCTAACACAGCATTTTAAATCAATTATACTCCAATTAAAAATTTAAAGAAAGATGAACATTGGGGTACACGTGTCTCTTTCCCTTCTGGTTTCCTCCAAGACATGGAAGCAACCTAGATGTCCATCAGCAGATGAATGGATAAGAAAGCTATGGTACATATACACAATGGAGTATTACTCAGCCATTAAAAAGAAAACATTTGCATCAGTTCTAATGATGTGGATGAAACTGGAGCCTATTATACAGAGTGAAGTAAGCCAGAAAGAAAAACACCAATACAGTATACTAACGCATATATATGGAATTTAGAAAGGTGGTAACAATAACCCTGTGTACGAGACAGCAAAAGAGACACTGATGTATAGAACAGTCTTACGGACTCTATGGGAGAGGGAGAGGGTGGGAAGATTTGGGAGAATGGCATTGAAACATGTAAAATATCATGTATGAAACGAGATGCCAGTCCAGGTTCGATGAACGATACTGGATGCTTGGGGCTAGTGCACTGGGACGACCCAGAGGGATGGTATGGGGAGGGAGGAGGGAGGAGGGTTCAGGATGGGGAACACATGTATACCTGTGGCGGATTCATTTTGATATTTGGCAAAACTAATACAATTATGTAAAGTTTAAAAATAAAATAAAATTTAAAAAAAATTTAAAGAAAACAATGAAAAGAATTTGCATTTCTAACAGTGTCCCAGTGACGCTGACACTGCTCCCCTGGAGCTGCACTTTGAGAACCACTGCTCAAGACTATGTAGGTGATTATGTATATGAGAGAAAAATTAACATTACCTTGTTTATGTCACTGTTATTTTGGTATCCTTACACAGACTGGTTCCAAATAGGAAAAGGAGTACATCAAGGCTGTGTATTGTCACCCTGCTTATTTAACTTCTATGCAGAGTACATCATGAGAAACGCTGGGCTGGAAAAAGCACAAGCTGAAATCAAGATTGCCAGGAGAAATCTCAATAACCTCAGATATGCAGATGACACCACCCTTATGGCAGAAAGTGAAGAGGAACTCAAAAGCCTCTTGATGAAAGTGAAAGTGGAGAGTGAAAAAGTTGGCTTAAAGCTCAACATTCAG